>NW_026515414.1:0-125432 GCF_014898815.1 Panonychus citri | reverse complement strand
TGATTAATCAAGAGGAAGAAAAAATTTCTGCAAACTTTAAATCTCGATAATTTAACTTGTGGATGGAAAGTAAACATTTACATTTAGTTTAATGTTGATTTAAAGTTGATTCCAATTAAATTATTCAAATTTCCTGGATGGATAATTGTTAATGATTATCTAATTATTTGGGTGTGAAATTAACTCTTAATGAATGGAAATAATTTAATAACAATGATTCATGTAAACACTCACGGAATCACTTGAAAATACATATGTATCATTAGATAATGTAATAGGCACGTTGTTACTGTTGATAGATGATGATGATGATGATGATGATGGAGATAAAGATGAAACTGTTGATGATGAAGATGAAGATGATGACAGTTTCAGGTGAACTGTCATAAGGAAGGCAAATATTTAAATGGCTGATAGAATGAGATTGTTTTGATAAGATGAAAATAAAATGATAACATAAACAAGGAACCAGATATTTTTTTCCTCGAGATTGTTGTTACAATTTATTGATTGTTGATAATTTAGACTACTAATTATGGATGGTTAGAGATGATGATGGTAATTTAGACACAATGTATTTCCTGATAACTTTTGATTGACTGAATTATCGTAACAATGGAAAAAAAATAAGAGGGTTAAGTATGATAACAGAAAATTGAGTGAAGATTTCAGCTCAATTCTGTTTATTTCAATGATTCTGAGTCAAAGAATTTGTTTTTCATGATAAAAGCTCAGGAATACCAATAGTCTCTCTCTCTCATCATCCTCATCATCTTTATTTTTTTTCTCTTCTTCTTCTTCCATTAATCAGACATACTCAGTTGTTATCATCTTCATGAGCATTCCCTGTGGATGGAGGCAGAAAGAAAGATGAATAAAAAAGTAACTCCGGAAAAGAAAGAGAATGATGAAGATAAGGATGATGAAAATGTTTCTCTTTCTTTTATCTTCATTTATCTTCTTCCTTATTCTCGAACTGAGAATGTTCAACCGAAAGGAAGAAGAAAAGAAAACAAGAGTTTCTTCATTCTCGCAAATATCACATTCTATTTTCTTCTTCATCATCACATCTCTCTCTCTCTCTCTCTCTCTACTTTATCATCTTTATCTTCATCTTTCTTTCATAGTAACTGACCTTATTTTTTTCTTCTTCTCCTATGGTCACTTTTGACCAATTTGATATCATTTCAATTCCCATTTGGCAAGTTGATTGTTATGTTGATAAAACTTGTCTTGAATTTTGGTTGTTGTTTCATTTACCAACAAACCAACAATCAATTAAATTACCCTGAGGCTATTTGATCATTAATACATAAAATTTAGTGTTACTGTTTAACCTTAAAAAGTTTTCATTGATCAATTACAGTTAGAATCATGATTCTAAATGACCCAAACTATTTACTTATCAAATGTAACTTTAAATTGCATTTTGATTGTTTGTTGTTGTTGTTTTTGTCGTGTTAATTGTTTTATTAGATTTTTGGGTTAATTGGGTCAAATTGTTATGATTGATTTTTAACCTTTTTCTATTCATATTTTATAATCATCCTTATTTCCTCCTCCATGTTTAATGACCCAAAATGAGGTGGACTCTTGATTGTTAATTCATTTTCTTGTTCATTTGATTGTTATCAACTAATAATACAAATCTAATTATCATTATCATTGGATAACAAATGGATCCTTGATTGTTTTTACTAATATACCATTGACCTGGTCAGCAATGTCCAAGATAATTAATGGTCATGATAACGATTCTTAATTTTCACCTAAATTTATCCACTTTTTGTTACTCTCGCTAATTGTGAGCGCAATTAGTTGATTGTGATTGATTTTCTTGTTTCCCTCATCATCAGCACGTTACAACAGATCAACAATATATTATTATTTCGTTAACATTGAACTTTATAATTGGGAGATGATATGAAATTCAAATTCTCTATTGAAGATTAAATCATGATAATTAACAAGTTTCTCTAAATTAGTTTCTGATAATTTAAATTCTCAAGGATTTTCCTATCCAATTTCACTCACTCTCGTTTATGGGACTGGTTTTTGATTCTTCATTTTGTTTATTTTCATTTTCCAATTCACTTGTCAATGATCACTTTATTAACTATTTAAACTTTTCCACCAACAATTAGTCGTTCATTTAATCGTAATAGTAATGGTACGTTTTTAATTTTTCCAAATTAATTGTTCGAAAAAGTAATCAACTGATATTCCAATGTCTCCTTCTATTGACACAAAGTGAAACCTTCGTCTCAATGTGTTCACTTAATTTGTTTTGTTTTCGTTTTTCTAATTTCATTTTCATTTTTTTCTCTTTTTCTTTGTTCTTTTCTTTTTTAATTTACACAATTTACTTAATTGTTGATTATTGTTTACAATTAATTAGCCAATTCATCGTTTACCAACACCTAAAAAACCATTGGAATCAACAAATGAACAATCAATTGTTTATCAAGAAAAACCTAGAGAACAAAAAATATTCAAAATATTGGTAATTGGTGAAGTTTCCGTTGGAAAGACCAGTATAATTAAACGTTATGTTCACAATTTATTTTCACAACAATATAGAGCAACAGTAAGTAAATCACCAATTAATTACACTGATTACAATTTAAATCTGTGAAAATCAGTCCATCCAAATTAACTTTCATTCGCCCCTTGGGTGTGTTAAGCCTTAGGCCTTTGTCTTCAAAAAGGATTACATAACCATTATAGAGTTGGAGACATTTTGTTTTTTTTGTTTTTCTCTGTGGTGATTAATTGTAAATCTAATTGTTAATCTCTTCTTCTGCTTCATCTTTTGCTCTAATTAGTTTTGTTTTGTTTTTTCTCTTTGTCTGTTCAATGTTAATTGTTCTATATTTGAATTACAGATTGGTGTTGATTTCGCTCTTAAAAAGATTGTCTGGAACGACGATATTGAGATAATTGTGCAACTTTGGGACATCGCTGGACAGGACAGATTTGCTTCGCTGACCAGAGTCTATTATAAAGGTGCTTCGGGTTCATTTGTGATCACTGATTCCACTAATCCGGATTCATTTGATTCTGCAATTAAATGGAAAAAAGATTTTGATTCTAAAGTTACATTGGAAGATGGACAACCGGTTCCTTCATTACTACTGGTGAACAAGGTTATCTCTTAATCATCATTGATTATCATCATTTTTTATTTTTCTTCCAAATATTTTCATTCCTCTCCAAATGATCCCTTAGTTAACTAATCATCATGAATCAACCTCATCATCCTTGATATTTATTATTACAAGTGTACCCAAGATACAAGTACAGTTGCCCGAGAAAGAGGAGTAGAAATTTACTTCATTTAAATTGTTACAATCAATTTAAGTCTATCATCATCATCATCAGTGTCTACTTTGTATCTTTCTCAATCAGCTGTAGTTAATTTGTTGACAGTTTCATTTGGTGATGAAAATACTTGTTGATCAATTATAGAGACACAATATGAGTTCCTTTAATTGTTACTACTATTGCTTTGATTGTCTTGTTAATTGTTTTATTTATGTTCTTTTGTTAATTTTAATTTCTTTCTTTCTACCTTAGTGTGAACTTGACAGAACTGGAATTGCCAATGATAAATCAAAACTTGATTGTTTCAGTAAAGAAAATGGTTTTTCTAATTGGTTTTATGTTTCGGCCGCTGAAAATATTGGAGTTAAAGAAGCCACCAAATTGTTGATTAAGGAGGTAATTAGTAGCTGATGATTTTTTCTTGATTCATTGATTGTCTCTTTCCGTTTGCATGGACTTAATTATGTTTCAAAATTATCTTTAATTAGATCATGGGAACTTTGGATAATCATAATCGTACTAATCAATTGGAGATCAATGGAAATACTCCTACGATTGTTAATCAAAGTTCAACAATTGAATCGAAACAAGTGATTTTAACTAACAATGAACAAGTGATTAGTAAATCTGATCAGTTAAAGAAAAAAAATTCTTGTGAATGTTAAACATTCACTTTAATTACAATTAATTTGGATTAACATTTTTTCTTTGCGTTTTTGTCAACAAATCAAACATTTCCATTCATCTTTGTAAAACCATAACTTCACAAATTTTGTAATTGTATCAATTTTGTTTTTCTCTCTCACAAAATCATCCATCAAATAACAAATTGCATAAAAAATAAACGAAATTTAATCAACTAATCAATAAATTGTTTCGAAACTACAAAAGAATCAAATTCTGCTCATTCACCATAAACAGAATAGAACAAAATAAATTATTACAACAGAGAAACGAAAAGAAATATCACTTGATTCATTTTCTTCCGAATCTAATCAATTATCAGAATTAAAAGGATGAAAAATTCATTTAAATTTCTATATTAGAGAAGAAGAAAAAACTTCAATTTCTATAATAACCTGAAGCATTTCATCATATGAAAAGTAATTGCAAACCAATTATAAAATTGACAGCAAATGGATCATCACAATTAAACATCTCACTACACAACTAATAGTTGATCTTAATTAATTCAAACCAGTTGATCAGATTAAAGACCATCAGATAGGAAATAAGAAATTTTCTTTCTTTATCATAACATCGCCGCCATTTTCCCCTGTAGCTTTGTGAGGTCTTGTTAGGCCAAAGAGGCCAATCCAATTGAATTGACTGATTAAAAGCCTTTCAAATTCAGCAATAAACTCAGTTCAATTCTAATCATCATGTTTACCATATTGCTAAACTATTTCCATGAACTAAATCATGGAAGCTTCAAATTCATGTTAATATCTTTCATTACATATTCCAAATATGAATTGATGAGCACTTTTTATAAATATAGATTTGGGTGTGGTACAAGTTTCTTCCGGTAGATTTTAGTAGCATTTCTATTCGTCATTCTCTCATTTTTGCTGTAGAAATGGAAAACATTCACAATTTAGAATAAACAAAAATTGTAGAAAAACGTTTCAGAAAGAAAGAGATAAAATTAATAAATGAGAGAGAAAAAAAATTGTTCACAATTAATCTGCTGTGGAAATAGAAGCTTAGTTGGAATGAGCTATTTCCACGAAAAGAAAATGAATCTGTCAGGCAAAGAGACGAAAGAGAAAAAGACAGAGGAGAAAATAGAAATTCGAAAGTGCGACCCAAGCGGATTTTTCTCTAAACTCAATTTCCTGTTTTCTTTTCGATAGATGATTGTTGATATTTTTTCTTCTCTATTTATTATTTAAATTAAAATCTTTCTTGATGAATTAACAAACAAAAATGGCCACAACAACAAACGATCTTTTGACCAAAAACAACATGGTTGTTGATCTTTTGAATGAAGCGATTTTAGCTTCAACTGATAAAGAGAAAGTGGTCAATTTATGTAAAGTTCAAGAGTATGTTATTCATAATGATTTGGTGGATAATTTTTTAGGTAAGCCTTTCTCTCTCTCTCACTATCTGTCCTTGTTTCTCTTCCTGTTCATTTCTCTCTTCCTCTCTTCCATTTTTTCCATCATCAATTTGGTATAAATTGTACGATTGAGTCTTCTCAATTTTGTATCTGATTAATTCGATCTTTTTGTTGGATCTTCTATTTTCTTTTCTCTTTTCTTTCCACAGATGAGATTCTTGGTTTTCAAAATGATCCAATGGTTGAGGTTAGAAAATTTATGGTAAATTTCATTGAAGCTGCATGTAGCAAGGATGCCGAGTTTTTCCCCAAATTAATTGTTAATCTTCATTATGCTCTTAATGATTCAAGTCCCCATGTAGTTAAAAAAGGTATACAGGTTTCGACTCTTTTGTATCCCAAATTTCTTAAATGGGCCTCAAAGGCTAATGTTAATGAGATTCTTGAGCAAACCAATGAAGTTTGGGGGAATATTAAAAGGTACATTTTTAGCCTGATTGATGCTTCGGAAAATGATGGTGTTAGAACCCAATGTATTAAATTTATGGAAATGGTAGTTATTTCACAAACCAAACGTGATCAATGGTCAGAGACAAAGGAATTAAGCTTGGATTCAATAGAAAATTGTAAATTGGTTAATCTGGAACAATTGGAAGAAGAAGCTGATTATGTTTTTGAACAGTTGCTCATTTTCCATGGAACACCTCATATTTCGAGTGTAAATCTGATGACCACCATGCAAACTCTTGTAATAATAGCTAGACAACGATCTGATCGTTTTCTATCCAAAGTTATACAAGCTCTTGAGTCTTTACATGCTAATTTACCTCCAACCTTGGCAAGTTCACAAGTAACTTCGGTACGGAAACAGTTAAAGGTACAATTGACTCTGTTACTCAAACATCCAGCAGCAGCAACTAATACACAATTTCAATCACAAATAATTCAACTTTTAAATGATCTTGGAGCTGGTCAATCAGATGTATACAAATGTCTCCAAGAGGTTCGAAAAAGAGGATTAAAGGTTGACCAAGTCAATATTGAACCTAAACCTAAAAAAATTAAACTGGAACCGGATGTTGATAGTAATAACATCCCTAAAGAAAAGCTTGAACCCTCTACAATCGTTGCCCCTTTACCTCCTCCCAAAGTTACTCGAAATGATGCTAATACAGCCATTGACATTACCTCTGAAGACCTGATCCCCTGTTTAAATAATATCGCCAATGTCTGTGATCTTGTCCTAGTATCTTTACTTTCCCTACCCGATTCCATGCCTGCCCAATTTCAGGCCTCTTACACTCCAGTCGCCGCTGCCGGTACACCTTCACAGATCAAACATCTTGCCCGTTTACTGTCAACTCAATTCACCTCAACTGGTATAGGTAAAGTATTTATATCATTTTTTCAGAATAATAATTTTCTACACAATTTTCTCCATTTAAACAGCTTTAATTGCAGATCAATCAATTTAAAATTCAATGGGAAACCAAAACAACAATGAAAACAAAAAAACTTTCAAACGCAGCAAAGTCGCACTCTCAGAATCTTTTATCTAGAACTCGAGCAAGAGTATCAAACATTTGTAACATTTTATCTTCCATCACAATTTAAACATTAGTCCAAACCTCCGGCTTTCGAATACTTAAGAATCAATAACAATTAAGATAATAGTTTAGCAACCAGTTAATCTTATCAACAAATATTTATTATGTTATTTTATCTTTCATAGATTTTATATTCAGTTTCATTTACTGATTTTCACTAATTATTTCCAATAATTATTTTTATTTCTTTTCTCTTTTTGTATATTATTTTTCCCTCTCAGGCAAAGGAGTTGAAGAGATGGTCGAAAAAGCCGCTGCCGTGGCTAAAGCAAAGAAGACCCAAAATTCAACTGATCAACAGTATCAGAAAATAGCGACACTGGTAAGTCGTGGGATTGCTCAGGAAGCAAAGAAACAAGAACAAGCACAACATGTTAATAATCAGAATAAGGTTAAGAAACTAATGCCCACCGGTAAAACTTTGGGTGGATCGGTTAAGGTGAAACAGTTGAATTTTGAAGAGACAACAACCGAACTTTCAGATGATATGAAAGTAAGAATGATTGCCGATTCTGTGAGTCGAATTATTCAAGCTGAAGAACGGAAACAAATCACATGTCCATCTCACCTTGAAAGTCGAAACAAAATTTTAACTCTACTTTCAACCGAATTTCATGATCATTCTTTTAACGTGGCAACTTTGGTTCGTACGTATGCATTTGAAGATATTCGTAATCGAGTTGAACTTCTTTTTAATCTTGTCTACAATGAGTATGTTGTCGCTAAAAAGAATGGTGGAAATTTATCTCATTATGAGAAATGTTTATCATCCGTGATGAAAGAGATGATCGGACGTGTTGATGTTAGAGATCGAGATCACTTTTTACCGAGATTTTTCTTTGAAGTTCCTCTTCTGACACCCGAAGTAATCAATCAATTAGAGGAGATGATCACTCGAGAGACGAGTTACAATGGAGTAACATTAGGATTTTCAATTCTTCAAACACTAATCGAGAAAAAGGTCAAACTACGACCTTTAACCTTATCGGTTTTGCTTAATCTTTCCATTCTTGTCGATAAACCTGAGGTTAGATCACAAGCAGTCAAGGTGATAAAATATCTCCACGAAACTTATGGAACTGATATTAAAGAACCAATCGAGAAATTTTCTCTGGAAAAACTTAGAAGACTATTAGACCCATCGCCAGGAGAACCCGAGTCCACATGGACGGAAGATGTCATCAAAATATTTCTACTTCCCTATCTCTGTTTACTTCCCAATAATCATAAATTAATGCACGACCTTGCACTAGTTTATGTGTCCACAATTCCGGACATTAAACGAGTAATACTTCGAGTTCTTGATACACCCGTTAAAGGAATGGGAATGGACTCGCCGGAACTACTTCTTCTTGTCGAGACTTGTCCCAAAGGAGCGGAAACTCTTGTAACCCGAATTATTCACGTTTTAACAGACAAACAACCTCCAAGTGCTGAACTGGTCTCGCGTGTTCGTGATCTTTACCATAAACGAGTGCCTGATGTTAGATTTCTCATTCCTGTTCTTAATGGTCTATCCAAGAGAGAAGTGATCGCCGCACTGCCTAAACTAATTAAACTCAATCAACTAGTAGTCAAAGAAGTTTTCAATAGGCTTTTAGGAACTCAGGGTAATTTTTACATATTCCTGGAACTTTTATTCAATTCAAATTTTAAACATTAATCTTTCTCTTTTTCTTTAGTTGAATCTGGACAAAACTACCAAAGTCCTTTAACTGCTGCTGATCTTTTAGTCGCTTTACATAATATTGACCCTTCAAAATGTGATATGAAAACCGTGATGAAAGGTATTCCCATGAACCGAACTGCAAAATTTGATTTCTTTTCCTAAGGAAACCGGAACGAAATTATGACCTTCGTCTAATTTATAATAATCTAATTGTTTCTTTTAATTTCTTTTTCATTCCGTTTCTTTTATTATTCTATTTTAGCTATTGGTTTATGCTTTGCCGAGAAACATATTTACACTGCTGAAGTATTAGCTGTTGTGATGCAATTACTAATGGAGCAAAATCCGCTCCCCACTCTCCTAATGAGAACCGTGATACAATCTCTGTCCCTCCATCCTCGTCTTTTAGGTTTTGTCATGAATATATTACAAAGACTTATACTTAAGCAAGTTTGGAATCAGAAAAAAGTTTGGGAAGGTTTTATCAAATGTTGTCAACGAACAAAACCTCAAAGTTTTCAAGTTCTATTACAACTTCCAGCTCCTCAATTAAGAACCGTTTTTCGAAATGCTCCTGACTTTAAGCCCACTCTTCAGGAACATGTTTCCTCCTTCACGGATACCCAGAGATCTCATTTACCCCAATCAATTATTGACGTTATCTTCTCACCTGATGATGAGATTAAAGAAGATGGTCAACCCTCCCTAATGATGACCGATCAAACTATGAATGAATCAGAAGTTGATAGTCACCTTGACAATTTTCAACTAGTAAACCAATCAACCAACAACTCAATGATTGTAAATCAATCAGTAATTAACTCAACAACAAGTAGCAACATTAACCTTACACAAGTGATCACAACAGCTTCTAATGATGCTACATCTTCAGGCATGGAAACATAACAGTAACAATTAATTATTGTTCACCAAACCAAATTAACCTCATTTACGTTTAGTTTTCATGTTTTTGATATTGATTGTTTTTTTTTGTTCAACCATTTCATGAAAATCTAAAATTCATCATCTTCATATTCACCCTAAAGCCTGAAAAAAAAACTTACACAGGAAAACTCAAAAAAAAATCAGTCACATCATTTGATTAATTGAAAATGTCCATCACAATATTTATAATGTTACTAATTAAGGCGATAAGTAATCAGCTGTTAAGAGAAGACGATAAGAAACATAATTGTTTATCTTCTTTAATCATCTACTTGACACTTTTTCCATTTCCTCTTTTGATTACTTTCCATCCATATTTTTGATCAACTCTAAATATTTAATTACTCATCAATTATTTTAGTTTTAACGATTAAATCGTTAATGAATCTTTTTCTCAACTAATTAATTGAATGAAGAAAAAGATACAAAAAAGACTGAACCAAATTGAAAGAAAAAAAAAATTAGCTAAGAAAATAAAATTTATCCAAAATGAGAGATTTAATTTAGTAATAAGAAAAACTTGTAATTGTTGCACTTTTATCTTCATGTACTCAAAATTTACTAAGCAACTGATTAAGTAACTTTTTTTGTGTTTCTTGTTTTACTTTGATATACAAAATGGACTCAGATTTTGAGTTTTGTTTCCTTATTGAATTCATTGTAATGATGACAGTTAATTGTTTTTAATAATTGTTTCAATTTGCTTCGAGCTGGGAACTTAATTGTTTCATGATTTTTCATCAACTAGTTTACTTCTTCTTTTTCTTGGCTGATTTGGCCAAGAATTTGTTAGTATTTTCCCAATAGTAAAAGATTTGAGAGACGAGAATAAAGTTCGCCATCGATGCAACGGTGAAGTTAACGATCATTAGATTATCTTTTGTCTCTTGGATTGTGGTAAATATCCGAGCGATACAACCAAGGAAAAGGCAAGTAGCTGTGATAGCGGAACATTGACCAGTGTGTCCATTTCTGTAATTACTGATTCCTTGGATCATCTTACCACCGATTGCTAGAGGTAAATTTAATGATTGAAGGTACCACAAAATATCAATGGGAATTAGACCAGACATCAAACCTCCGAAGCTAAAATGAAAAACAATTTTCCAAATGATTAGTCTCCAATTTGTGTACATTTTATTTTGCTAATATTCTATGTCAACTTACCTTAGAGTGTAAAGAAATGAGAAAATTAAACAGCTCAATTTTTGATTGTTGTAGAAAAGAACAGCAAGACAGATGAGAAAATTTTCAACCAAGAGAAACAATGATTCACCCCAGGCACTAAATGGATAGTCTTTAGCAAAAGAGTAGCCACAGTTGAGAGAATAGGCAAACAGTTCTAGTGCTTGGCCATAGAAATTGATACCAGCGGAATTACGAGCACCAGTAATCTTGAAAAGTTGCGGTAATTTGATTAAAGATGAAGCAACAATAATAGAATAACCTAAACCTTTAAGCAATAAGAAAGTTGGCTTGTTCAGTCCATTGAATAGAGAAAATTTCAAAAGCTCTTCCACCACATATTCTATCGTTAGTAGTTGTTTTCTTTTTTTAAACTAAATATAATTTAGTAAAGCTTAAATTAAATGAACAGTTAAATGAGGAACCACCCCAAAGAAAATGGAAAACAATTGAAAATTAAAAGTAAAATTAAAGATTTTAAACGTACGGAAGATCAATAGAAAAATAATCAAATCAAGTCAGAAGAATGGGATTCAAAATCAAACTGTCAACACTATTTAAAAGTGAATCCTCTGAGTTGACAGTCATAAACCAATTTTCAACAGACGATAAATAATCTTAAGTTAAACAGTTAATTGATAATTAATTTCCATTTCGGAAAAATAAGTTGAAGACTAATTAATTCCACGAAAAAAAATCAACGATTAAAACTAACACTTTGAGAAGTTTAATCTTTCTTCATCACTGACCATCAATAACTGGTTGAGATTCATAAAGTCTAATTCAACAAAAATTAAGAACAAATAAACTAATCAGATATCTAATATGATGTAATTATTAATGATATATGAATTGTTGACAGTTTATCGACATATTGAGTGGGTCAAGAGTTTCTTACCCGACAATTGAGCCAAATTGTTTGACTAATTCACTTTCAACGACATGAATTGGTTTCCATAGGTAAAGGTAAGATGTTCCTAGAAACGGAACAGGAAACGGTCCATTAACATCAAATTTGCTCCAATAGTTGTATCTCCAACGCTGGAAGCTGAAAAAAGAAATGAAAGAAGATCGAGTCAACAATTAACTGATTGAAAATTAATTCTTACATGACCACGAAGCTGGAAAATAAAAATATGAACCAGTAAAACATCGTAACAGTTGGACAAAGACAATTAACTATGGAAATAATGACGTGAGAACCAAAGTGATTAAGTTGGGGAATCAAGTTAATTGTATAAATATTTGAAATAATTAACAGTCAATATGTTCTCCTTCACAATTAGTTTTAATTGTTACATCTTTTTCTCGTCTAATAATATCAACCAAGTAAACAATTTATTTCTTCTTAGTTGTTTCCTCATTTCGATTGAGAGAGAAGCAAATCACTCACTCGCAATCAGTTAACAATCGAGATGATATAATGATTAGCTAATTAACCATAGTTTAGTTAATGTGAATAACATGTAATAAATGTAACTAAAGTGAAATAGTTAATCAGATCATAATACTAATTGAAGGTGTGTTGATAATTAGCGATAGATGAACAAAATTAAGCTACGTTCTAATCATTGAAGGTCAATTTTATTATAACGATTCAAGGTTTAGATTAATGGATAATGGATTTAATTGATTATAAGAGCACAAATAAATAATAACATTGTTGATGACCAACGAAAGTTGACCATTTGAGAGGGAAAAGTTCAAAAGAAACCATTGAAACACCAATTCCATTTTCATATTTGCCGATTGAGAGTCGATCAACTTAGCATTTATTAATTTCTGATTGCTCATCTAATACTTTCGTTGTCCATTTGAAACTTTGACCATTACTTGAGTTTATCAAGGTGAAAATCTTCAAACCTTTGACTCGTTATTTGTCTTTTGCAACTAAAAGCAATTTTCTCATGTTCCAAACTTAGATGATAAAAAACTGAGTTTACAGATATTGGATGAAATGGTTTCAACAATGATAATTACTTAATGAAAATGGGTTGATTGGACTATTATTGGATAACTTCTATGGATCAAAGATTGAGAGGTTATGTGGGACGTAACAATCAAATATTCTTAGTATTGACCTTTCATCAGGTCAGAATTTTTTTTCGCAATTTGACAGAGAAAATGCTTTAGTTTGGAACTTTTCCTTATTTTAATGGGCAATCATTGGTAAAGGAAATTAGCAAGAGTAATGCTTAGTGTTAGTGTCAATGTGAACATTGAAGTGATAAAATTGGTGTTAATTACGAATAAATTTCCAAAGGTGAAGCCAACATTTTTCCAAAGCATTCGATTAATTAGAGTATCATTCTAGTTTAGTAAATGGAAAAGAAATAGTTTACTACTGAATCAATTTATTCTCTTAGTGACATTTACCTCGTATTGTAATTGTTGAGTTCTTAATGAGAAAGAGATATTGTATAAATCTTCTAATCCATAAGTCGCAATTTGATTGATCGAAACAAGTCGAACTGTAAGGTAGGCGACTAAGATGGAATCAGTCACCATAAAAAGAATCCAAATGACATTTTTTACATGACCAAAGGCGAATACAGCATTTACAACCCCAAAGACTCCGCAATTTATATATGATACGGTTATGAAATATCGAGCAAATTTTTCGATTGACTGAGAAGCTAAAACGGCGTAACTGTAATCAGATCGAATCTTTTTCAACTGTTGTAACATAATTGTCGGTGTTTCATGACGAGAAAAGTTTTTAATCATAGTATTTATCGAGTCGAAAGCGGCTTCCAAACAGATACAAGAATCAATGACTATGTTCAGTAAGAATAGATTGCCAAGACAGGAAAAAAGCTGAAGAAAATAGCGAAGAGTCCATGACAAGCTTATAACTGTACTATCAGAATTTTTTGGAACAAATAAAGTGAGGATATTGTAAGAAATCATCAATATGCTCAGAGTGATATATTTTATTCGACGTTTTCGTTTTATCATCAAAACAGAATCAGAATTTTTATCGAGACTGAGATCACTTAGATAACGAAAGTAATCACGAAAATTTGACCAGTTCAAAAAGAACATATTTCCTGATTGCAAGCATATTGTGAGAAACAGAATCACTCTACGTATTGACCGAAGCGAAAGTAGTCCGTTCGATACGTAAAAGCCATACCAATCAAATGCCCAAGAAATCAATTCGGTTGAACTGGTGATACCGATCGTGAATATTAGGAACCATTTAGGTAAGGATGAGAATACCCATTTAGATGGGAACATAAAACTAATGAGAATAATCGAATTATTAACATTACATTTCGAACCATTAGAACCTTCCATGTTTTAATTTCTGAAGAATTGGACCAATTTCTTACAATTTAACAATTTAAACTAATCACCTTTCTATTATGGATACATAGTAGTAATAATAATACCGATTCTCTCCCAGTAAACTAGATGATTGATTGTATTATAAATTCAATTTGCTTGGAACTTGGAAAAATAAGATTGATAGAACCACTATTAATAAAAAAAAATTGATTTTAATAAACTCGATTATAGCATAACCTAGGATTCAATGTAATGAAAAGATTTGACTGTTTATCTTCAATAGAAAATGATTTCAAACTTACATGAATTGGTGATTAATTAATTCAATGAATAACAAAAAGGTTATGAGGTTTATTGAGCAATTGTCAATTAACTTCTCTCCAGATTGAGAAAGGTGAAATAGATTTCCTGAATGATCAGTTTGGTCTCGAGTCTCATCAAAAATATCAGTTATCAAATTGCTGAACCAGTTGATGCTCGATTAACTTGTAAAATTGAATTTTGATTAATCTTAATTGTGTAAAGTGGTGAATCAATTGTATCGATTTGTGATGTATTTGGAAAAGGCATTGGAACTTCAAACCAATTGGCATCAATAAAACGGACTCGAACTTGCTCATGGTCCGATCCAATCACTTCGACATCAATACTTGCAATTTCATTCGAAAATCTAGATCCTCTTAATCGGATCAATTTAATTGTTATACCATTTTCCATTATCAAGCTTCTAAATCACAAAACTTTGATAATCACTTGGAAAATAACAATCAGGTATTCAAATTTTGAAGAGAGAGGCAAATAAAAGATGAGATGATTTGATTATTTACCTTGATAGCTATTCCAACATCAACCTCGTTTCTCAGAAAATTCTTGATTGATCAACATGACAATCAAATTGCAATTTAATATCAATCGGACAAAATTTTTTCACAATTATAAGTTACAATCACGATCAATGTGATCAATGGAACTTAGAAAACTTGGTAACAGTCATAACAATCAACACAATTATTAATATGATGATTCAAATCAATAAATGTAAATTTAGTTAATTTAGTAGATTCTGATTCGTCAAAGTTAATCAATCAACTTAATGTCGGACTTTTATCAGGAATAACAAAAAAAAATTAATAAAAACCAAATTATCTAAATAACCTAATTTGATAGTTGAAATAAAGAAAATGATTCAATTAAAGAAGTTCTATTTACTGGTGATGAATTCAACAAGTAGACTTGAAACAATTGACTCTTGGTTGATACTGTGGTCTTCGTTTATATTAATCCGGGATTTATAATATGAATCAGAGGGAGTTAATCGTGAAACAAATGCTGATTTTGTTGACCGATAATTAGAAAAGGAATAGTTCAAATATGTTGATGATATTTGGTCCAATCAATAGACTAACAGAGTGAAAAGTGATAATTAATAATTATAAATAGAAAAGGCAAGTGCATCTCTCTTGTTGTTCCCTCTATTATCTGACAAACTCTTTGATTTTCCCATTTGATTAAAGAGAAAATAATTACAATCTTTCAATTATCATTATTATTGATACATTTTTACATTTACCATTACATTATCCCACCTTTTCACAATCAAAGTGTTTTAGATCAATTTAGTGATAATAGTGATAGTGATTTGTTTCAGAGAAAATTAATTAATTGTGCTTAGATTATACAATCAACCAGTAATTTACATTGTAGTTGAGTTTATCCTAACTAAACTATTATAACAAAATAAAAAAACTATTATTATTAGAGAGAGCCAAAGTTACTAAACATGGGATAGTAAGGTGGGTGGAGGGGCCATTTGGTGTTGAAAACAAGACTCCAAAGAGCAAACAAAAATCATTTTTCCCTCTACAATTAAAGATTAATAGATTAATAGATTTCCATAAAGTCACAATTTTCCCAAACCTCACCAATTTTCTGAGTCCAATGAAGGTGACATTAGAGAGGCAATTAGGTTATTTCATGAATGGGATGCTGGTATAACGGAATTTGATTGGATAAATGAAGAGACTACTAGAGAGATTTATCTTTACAGGCATTTCGATAATTAATGTAACTTGAAGGTGATGAAAAGGGAAATTTTTATTATTTGTTTTCATTAATCACTACTAATCGTCTAACTAATCTTCTTTAATCTTGATTCAATTGTTTTTGCTGGATTAGGTGAATATGTTGACGAATTAAATTCGCAAAATTTACGATACATTCTGATAATGGTAATTATTTAAATAATTAAATTGTTTTTCGTAATCACTACAATAATTAATGCAAAATATAAGTACATGACTGATTATCTTCAATAAATAGATTTCAAATTCATTGGTGATTAAATGATTGAACAAACGCCCGAAAAGTTTATTATAATAATGGAGTTTATTTCGTGATTATCAATAATTTGTAAAAAATATTTAATTTATTCCATTTTGATTGTGATTTTAACACTTGAATTTCGAATCATTTAGTGACTAAGGTCAAACCAATACTACAAATTGCTTTTGTAGTCAGAGTAGCCATCAGCTTCAGGCTCTTCATCGTTCACTTGTCGCTCCCAAGTGAAACTTTGCTCGTTCCACGTACCTTGAGCAATTCGACTTGATAATGTTTTCATCTTCAAATATGCAATCGGAAGTCCAATACCGAATAAGAAACCAGTGGCTATGAAGATCAAAATTATTCCAAATGCTGCTGATCCGCTGGTACCTTTTTTTTCGGTGGGAGCTGGTTGTCTTTTCTTATTCGAGTTCTTAACTAGTTCGTAATTGGAACAATTCGTCGCATCTGTGGTTGCAGTCTTCGAATCTTTGACCGAGTATTTCGATAATGAACAAGTACTTGTCGATCGACCTGTTGGACAGAAGTTGAACGATTGACAAGAGTCCAAATCATCAGTCCAACTGTAACATAAAGCGGCACATTGATCATACAGCTTTTCTCAGTAACTTTCGCCGAGTTCTCAACTAATTAGTCGAGTTCCCATTTGGTTTCGTCAATCCGACAGAGGGCAGAGTTTTTTTCAATTAGTTCTCAGTGAGTTTCGCAGATTCTCAGATCATTTAGTCAAGTTCTCGATGAGTTTAGTCTATTCGCTTTTACATTGAGTAGAAAATTAAACTTTTTGATTAAAATTCATTTTTTAATTTTTTCTTTAAATTTTTATTACTCAAGACTTGATCAGTTTTCGAATGCGATTCTTCTCATCCCTTTTCTTAGATCTTTTTGCTATTTTCAAATGTGAATCGTATTCGAAAATTGATCAAAACTCAACAATAATAACATAAAAATCTGAGCAATTATTCAATGAAAATTTAAAGAAAAAATTAAAAAATGAATTTTAATCAAAAAGTTTAATTTTCTACTCAATGTAAAAGCGAATAGACTAAACTCATCGAGAACTTGACTAAATGATCTGAGAATCTGCGAAACTCACTGAGAACTAATTGAAAAAAACTCTGCCCTCTGTCGGATTGACGAAACCAAATGGGAACTCGACTAATTAGTTGAGAACTCGGCGAAAGTTACTGAGAAAAGCTGTAATTTAAATTGAATTCGACGTGAAAAGTTTCCGATACAAGTTTTCTTCCTGTGGGCTGATACATATTCGAAACTTTAGCTAAAGAAAATAAGAAAACAATAGTCATATTAATAATTGTTCATTTTTTCTAACCCTTCCACTAATTAGACTTACGAATGTAAATTTCGCAGTCAGAATCATATTCGGTGCCCGAATCGGTATAAAATCCACCCATGGTACAAGTCGTGCCACAACTTTGGAATGAGACACAGTTTTCATCTGAACTACATTCTGAGGCACATTGATAGACATTCAATTCTAGTGGAATCGAAGATAATGATTTGAATTGGCGATTTCTGATCACTGAGTAATCGAGTAAATTGTTTTTGGTATAAACTGCGCAGTTTGAGTCACTCTTGGCCAGATCAATTGGAGCTTTTTGCGGGGTCATATTCGTAACTAAACATTCACTTGTTTTCTCTCCAGAACAATAAGAAAAGTTCGACATTCTAATTCATCTGAGTTTTGCAATTTCGATAACAGTCAGAAAATGTTTTCACGTTCGCAGCCACAGCAACATTTGGATCGTTGGCTCTCAACTTTTCGTCAGAATGAGAAAGGCGAAAAAGATTTCCTGAATGATCAGTTTGATCTCGAGTTTCATCAATAATATCAATTACTTTGTAATCGACTGGTTCTGAAGAAAAAGGATAAAATGGTTAGAAATTAAGACAAAAAAGTTCGATATAAAACCTACTCCAGAATCTATCAGTCAATGAGACTGTTTTGTAAGCTGTATCTCGAAGTAAACGGGATTGAAGATCTTTGTTTGTTATTTCATGAACCATTCGATTTAAATTGTGTAATGGTATTTGGAACACTTGACAGGCTTGACCTTTTTTATCATCTTCTTTGACATTTTCGATTCCTTTCATGATACCACAAATATTAATCGTTGGACAGAAGAGCACAATACTTTTTGCAATATAAAACAATAAGAAAATCAATTCAATCTAATAAAAGTTACCATTATTAAACTCACTCGAAATCAGAATAATCAGTTGATAAAATGCTTAGACAGTCAATTTCTCCTGCAGTTTTGACTGTTCGTGACAGTGACTTAAAAGTATTATCGCTAACAGAGTAAGTTTTGGGTGAGAATACATCTGATACGAAAGAGAATGAATTTTCGGTCAGTGGGAAGCGAAAATATTAGTTGGGTTATAATTTATTCACCTAGTAGATTTGGTGCTTCAAGAAAATCGATTCTGATATCAATCGTCAAAGTACTGAAAGTAACGGCCATTTCAATTATTCTCAATGGACTAAGGTCATAGTTGATAAGTAGGGACTGTCTGAAGTGCTCTTTTAATGCGTACACGTTATCTTCAGCGAACTTCATACAGTTCGGTGCTAAAAATTAGATTAAATTATGAAAGTTTTTATTGATTTGACATTTCATCAACGAATGTATTAATAATATTACCTTGGCATCCTAGTTGAAAGGTAAGTGTCTTGTCACCAGTGAAGTATTTACATCCAGCCAATGAAAACTTATCATGAAATTTGGATTCAGATTCTACAACTCGGAAATCCAAGTAATCTCTCTGAATAACTTCAACGAGTTGTAATTTTTGCTAATCAATATTAATTAAGAGAAAGTATTAGTTTGTCGTATGTATTTATAATAATAATCAATTAGATTTTTAAATCAAATTTTTGGTAAAAATAATTACCTTGGTGTCTAATCTGTAGCAATTAATTATCGTTGCAACAATCAGGTATCCATTAAAAGCAACTTTGCTAGTCTAAAAGGTCGAGAGAAAAGCAAATTATTAAATAAACTTTTCAAAATTCAGAAAATCAAATTAAATTTAGTTCTTATTAAAACTATTAATAGTTTAATGAATTAACCTTGGTTTAACTTACAGTTTCAGTGAAATATTGAGTAACCACAACCTTATCGTATTTATCGTTATTAGTGATAGTGTTATACCGAATCGATTCCCATGCTTTCACCGCGAATCCAGGTCGATTTTCCTGAGAAAGGAAACAGAAAACATTCATGATTATAAATTAATCGTTGAAGATTGACTAGTATCTTTTACTTACAAGGACCATTTCACCTAAATACCTGTAATGTCCATCCAGCAGAAGTAATGTTTTTAAACTAAACTGATTTGTCAATTGGTCAACACCGGGTGATGTTTTTTCAGCTATCGAGATGTTACAAGATCCTCCATCTTGAAATATATTAACTATTCCGAGGGAATAGTCATAAAGAGCTTCCATTTCAACGCCAAGAGGTGATGTTTTCAAACGCATCAATTTTAGCTTATCATTGGCATGTATCTATTAATAGTTGTGAGGGTTAACTATTGTTATCAAATCTTTAAATATTCAAGCTGATCTCTTACCTCGCTGATACTTTTAGTAGTTGTTGCACCAGTAATTGTTTCCGAAAGTATGAAATGGACAAGATGGGAATTCAATGTTGGTAAAGGTAACGTATCTTCATAGTAAGTTGAACAGCCGATTCCTGGAAGTGGCTGTGAAACAAAGGCGATTGATAAGTTGACTGGAGAAGAGCTTCTTAACAAATTATCTTACGTTGACAGTTTTTGATAAATCTTTAGTCGAGTCTGACTTTTGATAGTAAATGTCCAAAATTAAATCCTCGTTCATTGAATCAAGTATAGATGATGGGTCACTCCCACTGAAAGCAATTCGACTCGGTGCTTGTAGACCTGATTTTTTATCCAAATTAGCTGATTTGATAAGGTGAATGTGAGCAAAAATTGAAATTTAATCAAAGATAATAATCAAACACCAAGAGGTGATAATTAACTTACATTTGTAATAATAAGTGATATTCAATTTATCGTTGATATCGGCTGTGAAACTTTTCATTATCTTACCTCTCACATTTTCATTGTCACTCTTTTCCTGATTTGTTGATTAGATTGAAAATAAAATCATTAGATTGTAAAATTTTGTTATTGACTTGATATTTAACGTTACCCTAATTAGTGAACTATGTCCGAGACGATAAAGTATCGATGGTCCCATGGCTACTAACAAACTCGTCAATCGCTTATTGATCCCAGGCAAGAGTTGAGAGCTCGACAATTTGTATAATGAACAATCGATACCTTACCGAAAAAAAAGTCAACAATTACTTTCAATTTAACAAGAAGTGATAATTAATTTAAAAAATTTACCCATAATCACTTTACGCTCATCACTGTCCTTTCCGTTTCCGTCCGTCATATTGTAATAAACATTGAATGTATTTTTAGGTGAATCAACTACAATCATTCCGTTAATTGTTGATTTGGATGAAATAAACTCTTTCATAAAGTATTTATCTCCATTGCTCTGTTAATTATAACAATCAATTAATTTAGTAATAGTTTCAATTTCCAGATTAAAACATTGATTAATATTTACCAAGTCTTTTAACGTTGCATCAATAATGTAATTACCCTTTGGTAAATTCAACGGTAAGTCCATCAATGAAGTAATTGTAGCTGAGAGAATAATTTGATTGAAATATTAATCAATTGCTAACAATTAGCTAAGTTTAATATAAGCTTACCTGAATTACCAGAAATAATCACCAAACAAACACTTAACAATAAAGGTAACATTTTCAAGCTGATACTTGGCGATGGTTATACTTTTTAATGTAGTAACTTGTTAACGTAGTTGAATTTTAATGAAAAAAAAGTTAATGAGTAGATGTAATTTGTTTTAATTGTTATCAATAAATTGTCGATAGAATCAAGATAAGGGTTGTAACAGTAGTAAAGAAATCGGATGATGCACCCGGAAACTGGATTTTCTCCCGGAAGTGGGAGAAACTGACCAAAGTGGTTGCAACCAAGACTTCCGGTGGGAACTTCTGCCAGTGGGTGGAAGTATCTTCCGGGTGCATCACCCACTTCCGGTGGTAACAATTTTAACCCGATTTGGGTGAAATTTTTTTCTGATTTTAACTCAATTAAAGTGAATTTTATTTCTCTTTCTTTTTGCAACTTTTTTTCTCGTTAATTAATTTTGTTATTGGTATGAGTAATTTTTGCAAACGTTTACATTTATTTAATCTTATTTTTTGATGATGTAATTTTGCACTTAAATTACAAACTTTTTGTTTTATTGAGCAATTAAAGGAATGATAAAAAAAACGTAATTCAGCAAATTGCTAAACCAAAGACTAAATATTTGGGTGACCGGCCAATCGGTTCAACTCTTTCAGGAGGTAATCGTTGCACCGATCGAAGGTAATGACCAATTCTTTTAAAGATGAAAATTCCGATCGGTTGTTTTCGTAGGCGAATTGAGCCCGATTTACCATATCCTCACGTATGGTGTTAAGAAATTCGACCAGGGCCAAATGTTGAGCTCGTTGCCGGCGGGTTATGTCCTGGCATTCCTCCACACACTTCGGAGATGTTAACATTATCACGGACTCTTAAGTCCAACATGTTAAGTTTTTCATTTATGGATTTATTATCCTGAACAAGGATGGTAAGAAGAGAATTCATGCTCATCAGAGCATCACTAATTGTTTCTATCTGTTTATTTACAGATGAATCTGTAAAGATTGAGAGATCACCAAGGGATGATGATGATGATGTAGAAGGAACTGGTGATGGTGGCGGTGGTGGTGGAGATGATACTGATTGTGGTGGTGGTGGTGAAGGAACACCCAACTCAATTTCCATTTCCTCGACATCATCGATTACCCGTGAAACCCTTTCGAGGAAGTTGGTCACAAAACTTCTCCGTTCAGGGTCGGTTATGGTTTCACTAATGATGAGGCGGGTTTCAATTAAGTCGTACAAAAGACTCATGATTTTATTTAGAGGGAACAAATTAAAATGAAGTGATCAATTAAACAAATAGATTAAAACTGATAAGATTATGGGTTAATCTAAACTGATCTAAAAACCGTTTGAAGATTAAGATGATGATAATCTAATTGACCAATGGGATTAATCTGATGTAACCCTTTAAGGAAATGACATGTTAATTACTCTATCTGGGTGCTAATTGGGGTTAAATTTTTTAACATGGGTCCCTATGGGGGAAAATGATTTTTCATGATAATCCAAAGGGGGTGGGTGTTAAAATTCTGAAAAAAATCAGGAACAAATCCTGCAAACAACCAAAGCCTATGAACTATAAACCAAGTTTGTAAGGTCAAAGGCAAAAAGGTTTTTTTTCACAATTTTTCCCCCCTTTTTCCCCCTTTTTTTCTATTGGTGCTAGAGCATCATGGTTGGTATCATTGGATAGAGGAGGAAAAAAAAGTGCCAAATGCGCCTATTTTCATCTTTGTCAGGTCAAAGGCTTAAAGGCTAGAGGTCTTAGTAACTTTTGTCACGTGACAAAAAAATTATCTCAGGAAGTATAAGTGCTAGAGACATGAGACTAATGTCAATCGATAGAGCTCATCGAGAAACATTAGAAAAAAATATTGGTTGACCTCTAAGCCCCACCCCCTTCCGGGCGCAAATCCTTCAATGTTACGGTCAATGTTAAGTCTATGGGAGAAAATTTTTTTCCTGGAAATGATGTAATAATTGAACGTTTTACATGTTAAATTGACGTGAGAAAATCGTTAGCGGTATCCTTTGATCTCAACAACCAATCAGAATTGAGATTTTCCTAAATTTCCATGTATCATGACTGAGTTACCAGAATCCAATTCTGAACATAAATAATTATATTTCAAACTATACTGAACCTATCTGATGATGTTTTCATCATGATAAATTCAATCTCTACACCAAAAATTCAGTTCTAAAAGTATACTGTAAATCTTGTATATCAATAGTTGTATATAAGTAAAAGATTTTTCTCTCCATTTCTTGTCAATCAAAGTAAGTCTATTGTTACCACAATACGATAAACATTTATCTCTCTCCTGTTACATCACATCTGTTAATTATTAAAATGGTAAGTCCTTATAACTTGGTTATCATTTCTCTTCATTTCTCTTGTTGTTTCTCTCTCTCCAGGAATCATCAAATCAACTCTCCAAGAACCAGAAGAAGAAGGAGAATAAAAGGAAAAGACGTCAGAAAGCCATCAGTGAAGGTAACCTTCGAGCTAAGATGGCTTATCTTGAGAAGAGAGCTGCATATACTCAGCGAGCAGCTATGACTAACCACGAGTTGGGTCTTTATTATATTGAACAAGCTGGAAAATGTCCAGATATGTTCCTAGTATATATGGAAAGGGCCAATTATTATCTTACTCTTTCTAGGAAACATGAAAATAATTCAAACATGTATTTTCATAAATCGAGAGAAGAGTATAAAAAATTAAAGAGAAATGAAGAGAAATGAAACCAACCTATTGTTATCATCTTTTATTTCGGTTAACTAATTATTTTTCTTTACAGGGTTTTACTTGTCCTTGTTGTGACCTCAGGTCTTTCACTTTAGGTGATTATTTATCTCATCAATGTCAGTGTTCCTACAGTGTCTGTAGAATGAGTGATGTGTTCGCCACAACCGATTCACCGCAACAGTTACCACAGTTAACTTCATCAACAGTACCATCTTTGAACGATCAATTATCGTCAAACATTGATCACTTATTCGCTCAACTGTCTGAGATGATTTCCCAAGAAGTGATCAACAATCAACCAGTGCCACAGTCGTCTCCGTCATTTTCTCAAGAAGTTGATGCTCTATTCAGTCAATTTTGTGAAGAGCTGGGTCAACAATCAACATTACAACAAATATCATTGGAGGATATTGATGATTTATTACGGGATACACAAGTAGAGAATGAACAATCAATCTTACCTGTTACCGGAGTACCCACTTCAGTTATCAAGTTTGCTGGTACTAATAAATTAACTACAATTATTGAAAAGATACCGGATTTTATTGATCTTGTATCACCATCACCATCACCATCACCATCACCATCACCATCACCATTACCATCACCATTACCATCACCATTACCATCATCATCAGCACCATCACCATCACCATTACCATTACCATTACCATCACCATTACCATCACCATTACCATCATCATCAGCACCATTACCATCATCATTATCATCATCATCATCAGCACCATTACCGTCACCAGCAGAAGAAGAAGATGATTATCAACCCAAGATTATTCAAGACCGACCTTCTGTCAAACGTGTCTCAGTGCAACAAGATGAACCAGTTAAAAAGAGGAAGACAGTGTCTTTACTCTTACCATCAAACAAATTCGAACTAATGGCGACCGCGATTGAAAATACATTTGCTGTGTATAGATGTGTTCTCTCTTCAGTTTATGATGTCAGTACCTTAATCAATGTAATGTTTAATGAAATAATAAGGGTATTATCTCATGAACTATTGGTTAAAAAGTTGATAAAATTCCATTTCTGTTTACATATGACCTTTGAGAAAGATAATGGTAATGAAGGAATTGTACAAAAAATGGACTACATCTGGACAAGGTTAACAACTTTGATGCAGGCCGATGATATTATCAATTTAGTTACTGATTCTCTCCATGGATTAGAGTCTCAAATAGATGAATATTCTCAAAGAGGAAGTGGATGGCGTCTGATAAAAATTGATACAATTGAACTTCGCATCTTAAAGTTCAGACCAATTAAAGGTGGTTGCATGCAACATCCTCTTCCAACAGAGTTGATGAAGAAGACAAAGTCCATACGAACTGTTAAATGTATAACTGATTGTTTCATGTATAGTGTATTAGCTGGTCTTCATCCGCTGGATCATGCTGAACGAACATCGAGATATAGTGACCTTATTGATAGGTATGATTTTTCTATGGTTCGTGGCATAGTCGAATTACACCAAATTTCTCGATTTGAGAAGAGAAATAACATCTCAGTGAATGTTTATACATTTGATGAAGAGGATAAAATTGTGATTCCACTCAAAGTAGTCAAAGATGAATGTTCTAAACATGTAAACTTATTTTTGTACAATGAACATTTTCATACAATCACTCGTCTTGAATCTTTTGTGCGAGGTAAAAATCACGCTTACTGCTGTCCAAGATGTCTCTATCATTTTCGAGAAAGACAAAAACTAAGTGATCATCTTGAGTTTTGTAAAAAAGTCGACCCACAACGTGTATCAATGCCAAGTGGTGAATATCTTCACATCTGTCGTAATAAATACAACAAAGAGTCAAAGCATCCTTTTATGATTTACGGTGACTTTGAAACTCTGTCAATTCCAACAGCTAATGTTACTGGTGAAATTAAACTTAATGAACCATGTAGTTTTGGTTTGATTGTGGTTAACTGGAGACAAGAAGTGATCCATTCAAAATTTTATCGTGGAAATGATGTGGCTCTTGTTTTCCTTAGAGAATTGTTAAATTTGCAACCATTTCTTGATCAATACTTCAAAGACAATACTTTCCCCAACGTAAATATGACACCAAATGATGAACTGATAATGCGTAATTCAAAGTATTGTCACATTTGTTTGCGAGTACTCGGTAAAGGTACAATTGTTCGTGATCATGATCATCTAACCGGTAAATTCAGAGGAGCGGCCCATCAGGAATGTAATATTAATTACCAAGTACCCAAAGATGTTCCTGTGGTTTTCCATAATTTGAAAAACTTTGATGGTCACATCATTATCAAAGCCCTAGAAAGTGGAATGTTCAACAGGCCACCGACCATCCTCGCACATACAATTGAAAAGTATATTGGATTTCAACTGGATAGATTCAAGTTCATTGATAGTTTGGCATTTTTACCATCTAGTTTGGATACACTTTCATCCCAATTAAATGTGGATAAAAAAGAAAAATTTATTAAACAGGCGTTTCCAGGAGATGTTTCACTGTTATTGAAGAAAGGATCTCTTCCATATGAGTATCTGGATTCACATGAGAGGTTCAGTGAAACATCATTACCTCCCATCGAAAAATTTTACTCTACATTGACTGATTCAAATATAAATCAAGAAGTGTATGATCATTTGAATGAAATTTGGACCAAATTCAATTGTCAATCATTAGGTGATTTCCATGATATTTACCTAAAGGTTGATGTTTATTTACTTGCTGCAGTGTTTGAAAATTTCAGGGGGACAAGTATTGAATTTTTCAACATTGATCCACCTCATCATTGGTCAGCACCAGGCTTAACATGGGCTGCAGCACTTAAAACAACTTGCATCAACCTCACTTTGTTTTCTAATCTGGACATGTTGATGATGATTGAAAAAGGGATCAGAGGAGGATTAACTATGGTCAGCAAGAGACATGTTGTCGCTAATAATCCCCAAGTTCCCAATTATGATCCATCAAAGCCACAAACTCACATTATTTACTTGGATGTGAATAACCTTTATGGGTATGCAATGACTCAAAGATTACCTGTTAGAGGATTTAAGTGGGTTGACATTAATTCATCAGATACATTATTAGATGATATTTTATCAACACCAGATGACAATGATTATGGTTTCTTTGTTGAAGTAGATCTAGAGTATCCTCCAGAGATTCACGATCTACATAATGATTACCCTCTTGCACCAGAAAGGAGAGAGATCACAAGGGAAGAGCTGAGTGATTACCAAAAGTCACTTCTTGTGAATGTTGAATCACAAGGTGTTAAATATCGACCAACACCAAAATTAATGACTACATTTTATAAAAAGGAGAAAATGGTTCTTCATTATCGAACTTTAAAGTTCTACAAGGAAAAGGGAATGTTAATAACAAAACTCCATCGTGTTATCACCTTCTACCAAGAGGTCTGGCTCAAGACATATGTTGATTTCTGTACTGTACAGAGACAATTAGCTACCAACACTGCTGACAGTAACTTTTGGAAGCTGAATGTTAATGCTCTTTATGGGAAAACTATTGAAAATGTAAGGAATCATCTCAATGTAGTTGCAGTTGATACACCTAGTAGAGCCAACTTCCAACTGAGAAAAGAGCTTTGTGAACGGTTCTTGATCTTGAACGATAATTTGGCTCTGGTTCAGATTAAAAAAGCAAGAGTTGTCATGAACAAGCCAATATCAGTAGGATTCTCAATTCTTGAACTTGCTAAATTAAAAATGTATGAATTACATTATGATAAGTTCAAGAATCATTTCAATGATAAGATTCAGTTGATTTACACTGATACTGATTCTCTCATCTATGAAGTTGAAACTGATAACTTGACACAAGATTTTCAATCATTGTTGGAAATCATGGACTTTTCCAATTATGACCCTTCCAGTCCCCTCTATTCAACTGATAATCACCGAAAGATTGGTTACTTGAAGGATGAAATGGGTGGAAAGCCAATTCATGAATTCATTGGGATCAAACCAAAGCTCTATGCTTTCAAGACTGATGATGGTACCAAGAAAGTGGCCAAAGGAGTTCAGAGGTCAACATTGAAGAATAAAATTGATTATGATGATTATGTTAGGTGTTTATTTGATGAGAATGTACATAGTGAAAATGTAACAAGATTAGGGTCACGAAATCATCAAATTAGTTTAATTAAACAAAACAAAATAGCTTTATCACCATTTGATGATAAGAGATTTCTTTTAAATGATAAAATTAATAGTTATGCTTATGGTCATCATAAATCAAATGAAACATTGTAAATAAATTTAAAAATAACTTTATTAATCCATTAAATGAATTTTCAACATATTGATCAATACAATTTCATTTTGAATATGTTTACAAGCTCGGAATAACTTGTAAAAGTTATTAAGTTCATGAACTGATAAAATAAAAAGAATACAAAAATAACCACAGGCTACAGATAAATTGCCTTGGTATTTGGTAGGATTAAATAAATAATAGCGGGATACTCTTTCAATAAAAGTCAAAATAGAGCCTTGCGGTGCTCTTCCAAAAGAGTCAAAGTAATGGGCGATTTTATTTCTGTCCAAGTAAAGGGCCACCCAATGGGTTCCTTCTTTATCATGTTCATCCAGGTTGATGATTATTCCCTTATGTTGTGAGAGAGTTACCGGTAATCTGTCCAAGGGATAAACACCATCAAACCAAGGCAAGTCTTTGAGCACATTTATAATTTGTAAGGTTGTTATAGCCATTTCTAATAGTCCAAGGCAATGTTTCTTTCTTTGTCAATTGTAATGAGATTATCAAACTGACCAAAAACAATCACTTTAACTGATGATTCCAGTTTCTCAGAAAACTTTAAATCAAGTCTTATATTGCCTCTTTTTATAAGGGACAAGGTACCGTTTTCAGCGCCAATTGATCCATCGGGAGAAAGATCAAATGCATACAAAGCGTTTTTATCCGGATATTCAGTATATTTAATATTTAATTGGGGAACTCCCTCATCTTGATTGAAAAACCGGTAAAGGTTGATAAATTCTCTCATGTAATATTTAGACTTGTAGTTAGGTGTATATGGAATTGATGGGATCATTGTCCCATCAACTGTAAAGGCGACAAAGTTTGTATTGAAATGCTTGAATTCGAATGGGTCAACACTTATATTTTGATCCTGGGCCACATCTTTAACAAGTCCAATCAATACACGTCTTGGTAAAATGCCATTATATACATTTTCAAAGGAAGCTGATGATTGCCCGGATGGAATAGAAAAAGACTTGACGTCATTTCTTGTAATGAAATATTTAGCTGGACCTTTTTCCAATCCGGAAATGATGCTTTTTTGAGCTTCCGGGAATAACTTTACTCTTTTAATATGAAGAGCAAATCTTTCAAATTTAATTTTATATTCTGATGTATCATCATCAGCTCGGATTAGAGGAAATCCTTCCGGACTTTTTGTGAATCTAAATGTTAGAGGTACCCCGTTAATTAAAAGTTTGTCCTGTTCACACAGTGGCGAATGTAACCTAAAATAAAGATCAAAAGGAGCTCGTAGGGATTCCTCAGACACCTCAAAACCTGAATCAACCTGATTAGGGTGCCTAAAGAACAAGTCTTCCAAATAAGCTTGATAATGGTAGGTATTATTTGCTTGAACAGTATTAACCGAACCAATAGATAAATCAATTTGTTCAAACAATGCATTGCCAAAATCCTTAACCGCTTTAACTTTATTGGCTGTTGTAAGAGTTTCACCCTTTTTAGTAGTAACAGAAAGATGAATATGTAACATGGTAGATGCCAAGTCTGTAAAATCTTCACTTGCTGGAACATTGATTTCATAAAAGTTGTTTGACTCAAGACTTGCACTAGGACGATACTCAACTTCATAACTGCTTTCAATCGCCGTTTGAGTCGGTGGTATTGAAAATACTTGCAACTCTGATTTACTCGCTGGAAGAGATGCTTCGTGAAGATATTCCATCATGAAAAAATATCCTTTTTCTTCTTCTTCTTTGTCTGTGTTAAGGTTACTTTTCTTTTTCTTTTACGTCTTCTTATACCACTACCAGTCTGATCGACAAGCTCAGATAATTTACTTAATCCTTCTTTTGCTGCAGTTCTTATACCTCGTTTTCCATGAGTTTTCAAGGAAGTTTTAAAATTAGTACCAGTCAGGTAATCATTACCCACATTTATACCAGTTTTAACAAATTGTTTAGCTAGAAATTTTAAAATTGGGACACCAAATCGAGTAAAAACAGATCCTAATCCATATCCTCTCTGGTATGGTTGACCTCGAAAAACGGAAATGTCAGATATACCAGCACCAGCTTGTTGTTGGTAATGATGTGAAAAATCACTATCACATGCACAGTAAACTTTACGATTCATTTTCTTTTAAAATGTAAACTTAAAAAGACTCTTCCTGATTTAAATTTTATATTATCACCACTTTCATCAACAATCCTTATACTAATTTCATCAATTTCATTCTTTCTAACATCATAATAGTAGGGTGTTGTAAATGTCATATGGTGTAAATTATCACCAATGTTCTTATTCAAAGGAATAACTCTAAGCACTCGAGCATTTGTATCACCAACTAAATGTTCATGAATTATATCCGTACAAATGAAAACTAAATGACCTTTAGGTCCAATATCCGGCTGATAAGGTGCAATCAATGAGAAACTCTTGTTCTTAAATGCTTCGGCAATTTTTCTCGGTAATGCATACACATCAAATCCGAGAAGTCTCATAAAAGATTGGTCATCACATAGAGGAAAAACTGGATGAATTGAATTTGGTAATCTTCCAAGTTGAAAGAAAATTTTGTCCTTCTCTTTACCATCTTCGTTGACTTTCCTAAGTGACATGATTGGAGGTCTTAATTCATCATCCTCTAAGCTTGGATTATCAATCTCATACCCTTCCGCCATACTTTTATTAAATCCTTCAATTATTTTGACAATATTGTCCGTTTCAATATACTCAAATTCAAATTTATTTCTCTGAATGTTACCCCTTTTGAACGACTCATTTTGATTGAAGACCCATTTGACTGTTCGTTTATTTCCTTTATGTGAAAGTGGGTAAATTATCTCTTGTACTGCTACCACCCAATCACCATCAAGAATCAATTTTTGTGGTAAACGATTTGTAAATTCAGATAATGTATTGTTTTTATAAATATCCATACTTGCATTTGAAATAACATCAACAACAAATTCACTTGACATTCTCGACATGATCAACCCAAGCGTTAAACTTATCCGGGTAACCTCTATACTTTACAAAGTATTCCTTCTTTCTCGTCTTTGGATTTATCCTTGTTTTCAATACAGTGGTCTTATACAAATCAGGGTACTTTGATGGGAACAATTCATCGTGGTAGAAAATTGATGTTATTGGTTCATCTCCCCAGTCAACCAAACGGTAAATGTATCCTTGTGGTGTGTGTTTGACTTTAACAATCTTGAATACCTCTTCGTTCCATTTTTTAGTTGCATCTTTTTCAAATATCAATTTATTTGTAGTTATTCTTACTTCATCTCCAATTTTAAATGGTTTTTGTTTCTTTTTATTCTTTTTCTGAGCTTTGAAGATGTTACTTTTAGCTGTATGTGGATCATTCAAGGCTTCTTGAGGTGACATCTTTATAATTCGATGATACGATGAATTATATCCCTCAATTATTTCATCGAGTACATCGATATACTTGTGAGTTTCCTTGTAGTAAAAATAACGATAAATTCTACTTCTAAGTGTTCGATTGAATCTCTCAACAATTGCACACTTGATAGTTCCATCTGTTGCTGTAAAATGATTTATATTTAATCCATTCAAATATTCTTTTAAAAACCTATTAACAAACTCTTTTCCTTGATCAGTTTGTAATTTTTCAGGTTTACGATTACTTTTTTCTATTACATGTTTGAATGATTCAATCATTGTTTTAGCTGACTTATCACCAACTGCTACTGCCCATGCATACCTACTAAGACAGTCAATTATCACAAGTATATACTTTTTGTTTCCATTTTCTTTAGCGACCCAAGTCATATCCATTAGATCAGCTTGCCATTGTTCGTCTATTCTATCAACTAAAATGGGTAATCTCGGGAATTTTTTATTTGTTTGACGAAACAATGTATATGCGTCTTGATCATACATCCATTTCTCAGTATCTTTATACTTTAACTCGGGCAACTGTTCTTTAGCTATTTTGTATAACTTTTTCACACTGCCGAACGACCCGGGGGATTTAGGATTATAATAAATGTCCTTTAACTTGGTGAAAATAGTTTCTTCCATGATGGTGAATTAATTGTCTTCAATGCTCTACTGTTTATAATAAATTTCTTTGCATCAGGTCTATTTATTAATGCACGGACTACTCTAGGGTATCCATCTGGTGCTCGTCCTTTAGGGTTACTTCTTAGATACTCAACAATATGTTTAACATTACTTCTAATAAAAGGTCTACCATGATCATCAATTATTAGGTTGTCAGGACCAACAAGACCCTCTATACTTCTCAAGATCAATTCTAAAGCATTGTCGTGACTTTTAAAACCTTCCGAAGCGTTTTTTGGACTTTGTGTATTTAGTTGAAGTGGTGTTTTCTCTACCAACTGTTTACTCGTTAAAGGTGTACTAAATGCTACTGGGTCATTTATTGTAAATGAACTCTGCTCGTCACTTTCTTTCACATCAGGTTCTACTTCATACTCCTCTTGTTCTATTTCTGGTTGTTGATATGGTTCAACAAGAGGATCGGCGAATGCCAATGGTTCTGGTTGGTAGAAATTATCTTGATTTCTTGCTAATATATTATTTATAAATTTCACTTTTGTTTCTGTTGGTAAGTTTTTAGCTAGTATCTTCCTTGTTGTACTTGGTCTCAAAACATTACGTTTATATTGATCTTCTGAAACAAGGTACATTCTTGTAATCGCATTCATTTTTCCATCAATTTATTTGCCACAAGAGATGCTAGAATTGTTAATGTTGGTTTTATCAGTAATGGTAAAAAACCTCCTTTCTGAACAATTATATTCTTTTTCTGTAAACTTGACACTTTACCACTTATTTTACGTAATGTATTCTTATACCTTTTTAATTTTACTTTATCTTTTGCTTTCATTGGTATATTACCCGCTAGAATTTGTTTTGTAATATCAATTATCACAGAATAAATACATTTCGATGAATTTAATAGAATTTTCCTTCTTTCTTGTGCACTCTTAGCCTTAGCTAATGCCTGAAGACAAGAGTAATGTTTAACTGCTCTTTTAACACTCATTTTTTGATTTGATGTTTATCATAAATCTATTTTTTCTTATACTAAATATGTAACAATATATGGTTTTTCGTCCAAAACATTTGTTAGAAATCTAGTTTCAATTGAGTTTCGGTTTCAAGTCAACAAACAGATACGAGTATGGATTCTTTGTTGCATCTTCATAAATAGCTTGGAGTTTACTAACTCTACCAGGCATCATTTGTCTGGCTATATTTGTTATAATCGATTGATCACGAGGATTTTTAAACAATACTAAATACTGAGAGTTTAACGATATGTTCCGACTCTCTTTACCCCTAGTGAAAAAATTTTGGACAAGTAAAATGACGGATAAGTTCCGATGATGTGATCCCTTGGTAAACAATTCACTTATCACTTTAGAGTTGGTTGACTCGAGCATTAGATCATCAATTATTATCCATTCTGACTCTATCCCGTCAAATTTATTTATTAAATTTTCGGGTAATCCTTGTATAAAATTAACATTTTGCATTGTTGAAAAAACATCTTGATACTCACCATAAAAGTAAGTTATCTTCACTGGAGGTGGTGAACAATACTTGGTTACATTATCAACTAACTTTTTCAACCAATATGTTTTACCTGAACCTGTTGGTCCCGCGACCATCATTGTGAAAGGGTGGTGTAAATAAACTTGGAAAGTCTTCATTGTTATTAATTCAAATCATTTTATTAAATTTTTCTTAAACAGTTGAATTTTAGAAACCAAGTTTTGGTTTTACAAATTGTTCCATATCCTGGATAAGATTGAGAGAACATTTGATTGAATCTTCCATCCTGAATCCATGTAGAACACATGGTTTTCTTCCCTTTTTGATTTTAGCAAATGTTGCTCCATACTTATCGTTAATATTAATATATGGAATGTTGAACCTCTTCAACATAAATTCCGACTCACGTGATCGGCAAGCTACCAGGAATTTCGTTTCAGTACGATTGCTTTCGTACATACCCTTTACCAACTCTTTAACTTCACATAACATGGACCCTTCACTTTCAGCTCTAAGTCCATGATGATTCTCCGTGAGGTACCTCATTTGACTTTTTTCACTTCCCGATGGTTGACATCCGCACTTCTTGGCCACTCTCGTATGCCACAGAAAGTTGTCCCCAGACATGGCTACTTCTATCGGATGATAGGTCTCGTTGATGTAGAAGCCTTGAGTATCGAAATAACAACAGATGAATTCCATATAGATAGTTGAACACATTTTATAGATTGATGTTAACTCGTTGAAGGATGATTTGAAACTGATTGAAAATCCAAATTAATCTGCGTTTATATACAAAAATTGAACCAAAGAATCGAAAAGAATCGGATCATCGTACATGAATCGATCTAATGAATCGATATCGATCTTCCGGGGTTTAGCTTCATCCGGTTTTACTAAACCAAGGTAAAACAGGAAGGATGTTCGAGATGGGGTGTACTCGGAAGTGATATGATTCCATTTCCGGTTAATCATTTCATCTTTTGAAATTTGAGTTGTCAAGAAACATAAATCCATTAATGTTTCAATTGGTAATGACGATGATGAAATCAACCATTGTATAGCTTCTTTAAATGGTTTGAGAGATTTCCAAAATTCAACAGGGGTTTCACACCCAGGTTTGTCTTCCTTTTGTACGAAAAATGATTTATCACTCTTCTTTTCCGCAGTAACTTTATAGAAACAGACAGATTTTTGTACTTTATCGAATGATTCAGCAAAAGCCATACAGAAATTTATCTCTGAATTTGACAGAGATACACCATACTTAGTATATTTGAAATTTTCCAAGGCACGGACATCTAGTCTCTTAACATTATCGGTAAACATTAAACGACAGATGAGATCAGGTTCTGAGACAACTACCCACGATTTAATTTCACTTGACATCTTAACTCTTCAAAATTTAAACTTTAAATGACGAGAATCGTTTATTGATGTCTGTTTAAATACAAAAGCTCAACATACGAATTGAATAGCTCCTATTCTTTTCGGCAAATTTATCCAGAGCAGTATAATCCACCTTCCGGTTTTGTGGTTTCTTCAGTAATCGTAGTCCTTTTAGTAAACCACTAAGCACATTAATACCACTTATTTCCGTTTCCGGCCACTTCCTCTCTTTAATATCTTCTTTAGACATCTTTTTAGTTAAAATATGTATATCCAGTAACTGTTCAACCGGAAACACATCATTATACATTAAATGTAACAACGCATCACAAAATGGTCTTTGATCGGTCCAAAAATCACGAAGGGTAGTAACATTTTCCAAACATCCTTTTGAAACACTGAATGATGAAACACTTTCCTTTTTAACAATAATGTCATCAAATCTCACATATGATGGTCTCTTCTCGAAATCCTCGGCATATTCAATACAGAACTTATACTCAGAACCCGTTAATCTTACCGGACGGTTCAAAAGTCTAGGTTCTCTATCACTTTCAATAGCAATCCTTCGTTCATAAAGGCGACAAACCCTTACAGATAACTCTTCACAGGTAATGACTGACATTTTTGATTCAAATGATACAAACTCTCATTTTCATTGTCCTTTTATACTTGTCATGCATGAGTTAACGTCCGGTTTGTAAACTCTCTTAATGTTGACTCAATTTGTTCTTGGTCTTTAGCACCAGTTATAATCAACGATCCAGTCGTATAATAAATTAAAGTTACCTTATTTATCTTTATATAAACTGCAGGATAGATTTCCGGTTCATAAGTTGTATCCGCATAAGTATCAATCATCATTTTCGTATTAAATGAATAATTAATGAAACTGTGGGCAGTTATATTAACAACCCTGAGAAATGATACCGTTCTTTCCGGATATACTTCTTGTAAGACAGCTCCCGCTGTTGATACATCAGTAAAACCCGTTGCTGTTACTTTACCAGATGCAAAAACCAAGAAAACTCCTTCTTTCCTACGTATAACTTCAGCATTAAACCTCTTCCGTCTATTAGTATTGTCCACATTTATAACAACCGGATCTATATTCCATAATGAAACAATATTCACAATCTCATACTTAGGCAAGGGTAACATTTCCATACTTTAGATTATCCAAATAAAACACCCGAAACAGTAAAAGAACTAAGACAACCACAATAATCACCAACGTAAGCAAAAGAACCATCATAACTGTCTTTCTAACCTTTCGTCACTTTCCTTTTATTCAAAAACCCGTTGAAAATACAGTTTAATTCTTTCTACCGGAACTTCCGGTTAATAGGTATCTTTATTATGTGGCTAGTTACTACCACCTAAATAGGGTTAAAATTGTTACCACCGGAAGTGGGTGATGCACCCGGAAAGTACTTCCACCCACTGGCAGAAGTTCCCACCGGAAGTCTTGGTTGCAACCACTTTGGTCAGTTTCTCCCACTTCCGGGAGAAAATCCAGTTTCCGGGTGCATCATCCGATTTCTTTACTACTTGTAACAATTTAATATGCTATTATTATTTGCACCGGGCAAAAACAACGCCTTCCGTTGATCGTTGGTCGAGGACCAAACGAGGTGCCACTAAAATTTGACATACATGTAATTTTGATTGTTGATAACTCATCAATTGGTGCGTTTTTATCTTTTGAATTTAATTAATGATAGAACTAATCATGAGAATTATCTGATAATGAATACGACTAATCACTGAAAATTAATAGCTATTTTTAGAGTATTTGGTGCCAATGAATGAACTTACAGTGCTCTCTCCATAGAGTAAACAATGAGAAGCGCTACACAGAAAACAATCATAAAGTGAGAAAATGATTTCTCATTAACTAATTGCTTATTTAAATTGAAATATTAATAATAATTAGAAAACTTATTAGAATTTAATAATAAAACATAAGAAGAGATGTTAATCTTTCTCATTTTCGATTTAATTTAAATTAAACAAGAACCAGTTTACAATATGAATTTAAGCCTGTATGTTTAGTTTAGTTTAATTATTAATAAAATGACAATGATCATAATTTCATTAATTACTTTGGTGCTTGAAAAAATTTCTTGTACACCAGTTTTTTGAATATAAATGAAAAGAGGGATCATTTATATTTTTTTTTGTTTTTGATAGTAGTTTAGATAAGAATGAAGAAGAATTGATAAAATTTTAGTCTGGAATCCAGTGATAGGATTTGAAACTGACTCTGGACAGTTTCTGAGTACAGGGCCAAAAACCGTCATTTTCGTATCCATAGACTCCCATGTTGAAAGAGACTTAAATTGATCTTAACAGCATAAAAAATTAATTTAATTGACAGTCAAAACAAAAAAAAACACCTCAATAAATTTTGGTAGTTTACAAGAAATTTTGTCCGATTCTGTTTTTCCCGATTTCAAAAAATCCTATCAATGGATTCCAGACTAAAATTTTATCAATTAAACGTTTTGCGCTTATCAACATTAATTGTGGTTAATGGAGTAACAATTAATCGATAAGATTTAATCAACTTTGCAAGAGCCAATTTTGAAACAATTAAAGCATATTTAATACCAATACATGCACGATAACCTGTACCAAAGGGTATAAAGGTTGAATTGATTCACGATTTTCGGGTAAAAAACGATCGGGACTAAATGTTTCAGGATCAGGAAAGTTAACGGGATCATGATGCATTGAATAGATCGGCATTAGCACCTTAGCACCCTTGGGAATAACAATATTGGTCTCGAGATGATGATAACTTGAGTGGCAAACGCGTTCATTACGAGTCTCTGGAGGATCGATACGGAGACTTTCATTAATCACCGCATCCAAATAAGGTGCCGATGATATGTTATCATAGTTAAAGGTACCAATTGAATCAATTTCTTGAGCCAATCGATTTTGACATTCGGGATTAAGTGCTACTCCCTGATCCTCTCCTGATCACTGACCATTAACACTGGTTGAGATCCTTCATAAAGTCTTTTCAATAAACAACAAGAGCAAGATAAGCTAATCAGATATCTATGTATAGTTAATAAATATGATAGCCTATGACCAAAAAAGATGAGACTCTTCATAACTATAACTATTGAAACTTGACGATTTTTGTGAAGAGTTTCTACTTTTGGCCATAGGTTAGTGATTAACCATAGTTTTGTTAATGTGAATAACATGTAATAAATGTAACTAAAGTGAAATAGTTAATCAGATCATCATACTAATTGAGTTTTAGATATTGTGTCAACTGGTTTCGATAATGGTTATGTAATTTTTGTAGCTTTTTGTAGTGTGTAAACACTAAAAGGTATTTTAGCTCCAGAATCGATATTGGTTTTTCCATACTTTTATGCGAAATCATTGGTAAAGGAAATTAGCAAGAGTAATGCTTAGTGTTAGTGCCAATGTGAACATTGAAGTGATAAAATTGGTGTTAATTACGAATAGATTTCCAAAGGTGAAGCCAACATTTTTCCAAAGGATTCGATTTATGAAGATGTCATGCTAATTGTGTAAATAGAAAAGAGATTATCATTAATATAATCAATCTAATTTCTAAGTGACATTTACCTCGTATTGTAATTGTTGAGTTCTTAATGAGAAAGAGATATTGTATAAGTCCTCTAATCCATAAGTCGCAATTTGATTAATCGAAACCAGACGAATTGTTAAATAGATGATTAAGATTGAATCAGTCACCATAAAAAGAATCCAAATGGGATTGAAATTGTTTACATGACCAAAGGCGAATACAGCATTTATAACCCCAAAGACTCCACAATTAATATATGTTACGGTTATGAAATATCGTGCGAACTTTTCGATTGATTGAGAGGCTAAAACGGCGTAACTGTAATCAGATCGAATCTTTTTCAACTGTTGTAACATAACTGTCGGTGTTTCATGACGAGAAAAGTTTTTAATCATAGTATTTATCGAGTCGAAAGCGGCTTCCAAACAGATACAAGAATCAATTATAATGTTTAAAAAGAATGAATTTCCAATATCGAAGCAAACATGAAGAGAAAATTGTACAATCGAAGGCATAATGTCCATCATTTTACTGTCAGAATGTTTTGTAGAAAATAAAGTGAGGATATTTAAAGAAAGTAACCATGTGATTAGACAAATATATTTAATTCTACGTTTTTGCTTCACCATCAGAACAGAATTTGTATCGAGTCTTAGATTATTTAGATAATGAAAATAACCACGAAAGCTTGACCAGTCTAAAAAGAATACAGCAATTATCCGTAAATTCATTACTAGAAGTAATATTGCTCTTCGAACTGACTTGAACATAAATAAACTGTTTGATTTATTGTAAAAATCGTACCAATCAAATGCGGAAAAAATAGCTTCGATTAGACTAACGATACCAATAGTCACTATAAGAAACCATTTTGGTAAGGATGAGAATATCCATCTTGATGGGAATATAAAACCAGTAAGTAAAATTGAATTATTAATTCCACTCGCACCATTATGATCTTCCATGTTTTGATTGAGATCCAGAATTGAACTGATTTGATTTTTCTAAATTGGAACTAACTAATTTCTAGTACTTCCTCGCTTATGATTATTATTAATATCGATTCTCGGTGTGCAATCCATTACATGATTGATCGTAATGTTATCTCAGTTTTCAATGAAAAGACTACCTGAATTTAATTCAATCTCCTGTTGATTATTTGGTACAATTAGATAATGAGCAGTTTTGATGCAAAAAATGAATGATCAGCTTGCCTTGATTTCCTTTATACAGCCAAAAATCTTAAACTAATTTGTTAATCATTTACGCAGCTTATGGTAATCAATTGAAGCAAAATTTTGATATTCAGTTTTTTCCATTGTTAAAAGATAATCTAGGAAGAATTTAATCTTCATTTTGAATTTATTTCCAGCTGATATTATGATCGCGGAAAATTGATAACAAATCGATAACAACGGTAACAACAGTAAAACTGTCCATAGACGATTTCCCTGTTTGATTGTAATAATAAAATTGTGATTTTAAGAGTTGAATTATGAATTATTTAGATCAAGTTAGACGGTTAAATTTATTTTTTAGTTTGAACTACAAATTAATAGTTTTCCCGGCCAATAGATTTGATCAGGGCAATCGAAGCAAAAAAGTCAAAAAAATTTAGCGAGCAAATCAAAGGGGGAGTATTACTTTTTTTGGAATTTTGTTATTTTTGAAAATTGACTTTTTTTCCACTTTTTCCAAATAATTAATTAATTGTTCGATTTATTAAATTTATTTTAGTTAAGATGAAATTCTTACTATTTTCTCGCTAGTTTAAGATAGATATAAAAAAATTCGTACTACTAATTAAGGGTCAATCCGGTAGCTCGGTTTAATGTGATTTAATCTAATCAAACTGATTCAAAGTTGATTAAAAAAACTGGGTTTTTATTGTTTAATTCATTTACCTGTCCGGTGGATATAAACAATGATTTTTTAAGAAGTCATGCGTAAGGGATAACAAAGGTAACATGTTGATTTACCTTTAATTGTGCTCATTAAGATAATTTGTGAACTTGATTTTGTGTTTTTTTTCAAACAATGGACGATTTTGTCCCTTCGCTTTTTGATGAAGACACGTTAGTTGAGGTACCCGACCCTGTCTCTAAGCCTCGCAGAGGTAGGAAAGCAGGTCAAAAAGTAACAACTTCGAAATGTAAGTATTGTAATTCTATCTCTTCTCATCTCCAATGTCTTCATAACTGAAGATATTAAGATGAGAAAAATGATTCATCTAGCTAATCAGATTTTTATAACTTCAGGGCCAACTGACAAGTGTATTGAACTTTTAGAAAAGAGAAAAGAAATGGAATCTGATTTCTCCAACATTTAACACAAAACAAATGCATGGAAGAAATTAGTCAAGGAATTAGATTGGGACCGCACTCATAAAGAAGTGGCCACGAAATTCAAAAATATAATTTCATATCGATCGAAGTCACTTCAAAAAAAAGACAGGCTAGTCGGGTGATCAAAATGAAGACACGGCTGTCGAAAAACTCATGTCTCTTGTCAGGTATTTCACGGACTCCAATCATAAGTATAATCCCCCTAAAGTGATTGATACCGGTGACGAAATTCAATCCTCTGAAAAAAGTTCTGAAGATTTGCCTGATGTCGACCCAACACTCTTACTTGAAGGTGATGATCATTTTTTCTTACCTTCTCGAATCTTACTGATGATGTCAATATAACCACTGACATCACCATCATAGGATTAGATAAAAAAAGCTTACCTTGAAATTTAGCTTTAAGTTTACCTTATGAACTAATAAGGTGGCTGCTATATCCGCGGCAGCTTTTTCCGCAAGGCAACACCGGTATCAAAAAAGATTCATCTTTTGATTTGAGGCCCCACCGAACAATGAAATAATTTTTATTTTGATGTTTTTTACTATCAATCCATTTCCTGATTGCCAGAAAAATATCACGACGGCGATGGTAAGTATGATTAACCATTTCTTTGATTGGTTCACAAATCAATACTGTCTCTTGGCTTATTTCAAGAGATTCAATCAATTGATCAAAACTTATTGTGAAGGGAAGCTCAACAATCGGCGAAAAATTTACCATGATGATGATGACAAATTAAACAAAAAATAACAAAAATCACAGAAAAATGAACAAAAAACAATCAAAAAAATGACAATAATCCCAATTATTTGATTGAAAACAAACAATTAAAAAGCTATTTTTAGATTCTCATTGTTATCTATTGATTAACCGTTAGATGTCACTACTTTTAGTCGAGCGCAAAATTAATCTAAATTTAAACTTCTTTTAATCAAGATTAATCTAAACTAATTCACATTAATTCAGTTAACTAGATTAAATCACATTGAACCGAGCTACCGGATCGACCCTAAATCGAAAATCAAAAATGAAGCTCCGCATCTTTGATTGAATCAATCTAATAGTTTGTAATTGAAACAACTCGTTGCATCTGTGGTTGCAGTTTTCGAATCTTTGACCGAGTATTTCGACAATGAACAAGCACTGTTCAATCGACTTGCTTGACAGAAGTTGAAGGATTGACAAGAGTCCAAATCATCCATCCAACTGTAACATAAAGCGGCACATTGATCATAATTTAAATGGAATTAGTAGTAAGATGTGTCTATTGCCTGTTATGGGAGTAGCCTAAAGTTTTTAAGGGTGAGGAATTCAAGTATAAGTTAATATCTTGTGAAATCTTTAGTAAAGCTAGAGGCAATATTCAAATGAAAAGTGGTAACTTGAGCCAATGGCAATAAGCTGAAATAAAGAAAAGTTATCAAGTTCCAAATAATTATAATGTAATAGAGGTAAGTTAAGAACCCGGAAAAAGAAAAGACAATTAAAGTTTTTTTAAAATTTAATTTTATTTGAAGGAAATAAAGTTATCATTCTAAGTCACTTAAATCACTCATGGCTTCAAAAGAGTCATTATGTGGGTGCTTCTTACATGAAGAAAAAACATGAGTAATGTTAAGAAGGGTAAGGTCAGGAGTCTCCTTGATAGAAGTGGAGTGGCGAGGAACAGGTGAAGCTGGTGAATATGCTGAGATGATTCAAACCAATCTCTGAGTGATCAGAAACTGTAGATCCGTTGCTGTCATGGTTAGAGATGTAGGAAAAGCTTGACATCAGGCCAAGGGATGCCGAGGAGATGGAGTCAAGGGTCATAGAACAAGAGGATCGTTAATGATGGAGTAGTTGGGATCGGTGATGAGAATGAGGAGGTTGATTTATGTCTTCGTTATCGTTGTCCATCTAGTAACCTTTACACTCTTCTTGATTCATTGGTTTTCGAATTTATTGAATTACTTGAACAAAAGAATCTACCTGTTGATGATAAATTGATAAAAGCTAAAGCGATTTCATTGGCTCAGAGCTTAGGGTTGAAAACGTTTGTTGCTAGTACTAATTGGTTTAGTAAGTTCAAGAAAAGGAATAATGTAAGAAGATTAAAACAACACGGTGAATCTCGGTGTGTTGATCTTGAGATTGTCGAGAATTGGTTTCTTAAATTACCTGATATTATCAAAGATTTTGAAGATGATTGTATTTATAACGCTGATGAATCGAGTTTCTATTGGAAAGCTTTACCAACATCATCGTATCTAACAAAAGGAAGTGATCAACACGGGATCAAGCAATCTAAGCTCAGAGTATCGGTAATGTTTTGTTGTAATCGTTTTGGTAGCAAAGAGAGGATATTGGTTATTGGTTTTCGTGCTCGTCCTCATTGTTTCAAAAAGGTTAATTATGATCTATCATCAATCGATGTAAATTATAAGTTCAATAGCTCGAGTTACATGACAGCAAGTTTATTCAATGAGTGGCTAGTTGAGTGGGATAATCAGTTGATTGAAGATAAAAAAAAGATTCTATTATTTGTTGACAATTGCCCATCACATAAATTAACAGAAACATTGAAAAATATTGTTGTGATCAAATTACCACCCAACACAACATCACACTGCCAACCTTTAGATTGTGGTATTATCGCTAATGTAAAGACTTTATATCGGTCGAAAATAATACAGCGAATTGCTCCTTCGATTGAAAATGAAATTAATTTGCTAGATTGTCTCAAAAATTTACAATTAATTGATGGAATTCAAATATTAAGAGATTGTTGGTTCGAAGTTAAAGCAAAAACTATTGTAAATTGTTTCACTAAAGCTGGATTTCCATTAAAATAGATGAACTCTAATAGATGTCGCTTCATGTAAAAAATACATCACAAGTGGATACAGAAAATGTCTAAATCAATGTTTAATTAAGGTTTTATAATAATGTAAATTAACTAATATTGTTAATAAGTGTCTACTGATCATATTGATATAAGGTAAGTGGTGAAAATATAACAATATTTAACGAAATTTGAAAAAAGATGAATCCCACATGGGATCATATCTTATGATGTTACAAAATTGAACGTTTAGTTCGTAAATTTAAAATTGTCCCTTTGGGAAGTTGATTAAAAATAGGTGATTATTAAATCACTAATTTATTTCAGATCTAGTTTTGAACATCATCTCACAATCTAATGAAGCACTTCAAGCAAAATCACTCAAGGAATAACCACTAATGCTGTTCAAAAAGGAGCCCATCTACCGGAATGAAGAACCATTGGTTTAATTGAAACTTTAAGATTAAAGAATATTGAATTGTATAAAATATTATTAGATATGTAACATTGACCTCAGGGGAGCTATGAAATCATTATTATTATTATTGTTCTTCCTTTTTTTGTAACCCAAATCCCCTTCACCCCATCCCTTTGTACGGTTGTCACTACCGGAAACGATGAATTTTAATTCATCGAAGCCTCCCCTGAGGCCGCTGTTAAAGCTTAAAAATAAATACACTACTCTAGTTTGAAAATTGCTCATAGGATGAGAAGATTCCCTTCACAAGTACACCTTACAAAAAAGGCGAGAGAGATAAACACAAAGAAAGAGAGAAACCCAAAGAGAGAGAGAGAAAAACAAAAATACTCACCAATAGCGTATAAAAAAAAATTGAAATTTAAACATAAACATATTATGATTTATGATTTAATTGGTTTATCGATATAAGAAACAGTTACGACGTTCAAATAAGCTTGATTGGCAAAAGAAAATATTTCATAGAAGAAGATATTTCATGAATCCTGGATTTAAATCCTCAGGATTCATGAAACATTTTGGCGGTTTTTTAATTTTAAAAAAATATTAAAAAAGTTTTTCCCCCACTTCCGCTTCTGAGTGAGCCAGAAGTGGAGGTTTCATTACTACTAAAAACACTGTTTTCTGTATCTAACGAGCCTCACGCTCAAAACAAAATTTCAAATATATATTTTTTTCAAAGAACAACTCAGGACAGTTCGTTTGATACCAAGATCAGCTATATAAGTATATTAATTCGATCACAAATAAATTCGGACTATTTTCCCATTTTTGGCGAATTTCACGAAATCTGCGAGTCAGATCAAAAAATTAAAAATACGTGTTGATTTGTTTTAACTCATAAGCTCGAAAATTAAATCACATAAAAAAGTTAAGGCTAAAAACAGTCAAACATGCCTGATGTCCTTTATCCCAATCCCGATGATAAACTTTTCTTAGAAGTTAAGTTTAGTTAACGTAAGTTTAATCACAAACTTTTATGGCTATTCCCAGGCCTTACAATATCAACAAATGATCAGAGCTTTTCACTACAGTAAAACCTTGCTAAGGAATATTTTATTTGATGCTGCCACCTATTGATTTGACTCTTTTTCCGTTAATTAATGTTGGTCAATTAAATTTGTCCATAGAAAATAGTTTGAACCAATAGATGGCGTAACAAAATATTCCTTACTGAGTATTCCTTAAGGTTTTACTGTATTTGCTAATTTTTGAGTGTCGAGGATTAGTCAAAGATTAAGAGGTTATACGGGGTGTAACAATCGTGTATACCTAATATTGGTTCCTTATAGATTTACTAATTATCAGGTCAGACTTTTTTCTTCGCAGTTTCTCCTTATTTTGATGCGAAATTATTGGTAAAGAAAATTAGCAAGAGTTATGCTCAGTGTTAGTGCCAATGTGAACATTGAAGTGATAAAATTGGTGTTTATTACAAACAAATTTCCAAAGGTAAATCCAACATTTTTCCAAAGAATTCGACTGATTAGAGTGTCATGCTAATTGTGGAGAAAGAAAACAAATTTTTAACTTTTGAATCAAATTTGCTTTCTACGTTACATTTACCTCGTATTGTAATTGTTGAGTTTTTAGTGAGAAAGAGATATTGTATAAGTCCTCTAATCCATAAGTCGCAATTTGATTAATCGAAACCAGTCGAATTGTTAAATAGATGATTGAGATTGAATCAGTCGCCATAAAAAGAATCCAAATGACATTTTTTACATGACCAAAGGCGAATACAGCATTTATAACCCCAAAGACTCCGCAATTAATATATGTTACGGTTATGAAATATCGAGCAAACTTTTCGATCGACTGAGAAGCTAAAACGGCGTAACTGTAATCAGATCGAATCTTTTTCATTTGCAGTAACATAATTGTCGGTGTTTCATGACGAGAAAAGTTTTTCATATTAGTATTTATCGAGCCGAAAGTGGCTTCCAAACAGATACAAGAATCAATGACTATGTTCAGTAAGAATAGATTGCCAACACAGGAAGAAAACCGAAGAAAATACCCAAGAGTCCGTGGCAAGCTTATAACTGTACTATCAGAATCTTTTGGAACAAATAAAGTGAGGATATTGTAAGAAATCATCAATGTGCTCAGAGTGATATATTTTATTCGACGTTTTCGTTTTATCATCAAAATAGAATCAGAATTTTTATCGAGACTGAGATCACTTAGATAAAGAAAGTAATCACGAAAATTTGACCAGTTCAAAAAGAACATATTTCCTGATTGCAAGCCTATTGTGAGAAGCAAAATGACTCGGCGTGCCGATCGAAGCGAAAGTAATCCGTTCGATTCAAAAAAATCATACCAGTCGAATGCCAGAAAAATCAATTCGGTTGAACTGATGATACCGATCGTCACTATTAGGAACCATTTAGGTAGAGATGAGAATATCCATTTAGATGGAAACATAAAACTTGTAAGAATAATCGAATTATTATTAATACAACTTGAACCTTCCATGTTGTGATTGAGATCCAGAATTGAACCAATTTCGTATTTCTGAACAATAATTTAAACTAACCACCTTTATTAAGGATACATCAATTATACCAATTCTCTCCCTGTACATTAGATGATTGATTGTATCCTAAATTCAATTCAATTTGCTCAAGAAAAATAAAATTGATCGAATTATTATTGATAGAAACCTGATAAATTGTTAACACAATTAATTTTCTGTCGAATAAAGAATTTATCAATTGAATATTTTTTTATTTATTGATAATCACTTAATAATTTGATTGTAATTATAACCTCAGATTCAGAGTTATGAAAACATTTGAAAAATTATCTTTCAGAGAAAATTATATCAAATGTATTGTTGATTAATTGATTTAATGAACAACAGAAAGGTTATGGTCACAATGAGGTTTATTGAGTGATTATCAGTAAATAGAAAAAATTATCCAATTATTAATAGTTATGTTTCGAGCGTGATTTTAACAATTAAATGTCATTAATTGCGTGAGATCAGAATAAAATACCGATGGGGCTTGTCGAATGAGCCTCATTTTTTGGTTGTAATACATCGTCTACTTATCTTTTCAAAATAAAACTTTGATCATCCCTTCAGCTACTTCGACATGACAGCGGCGATGAAGATCAAAATTTTTCCAAATGCTGCCGATCCGCGGGTACCTTTTTTTACTATTGGAGTTGATTGTTTTTTCTTATTCGAGTTATTAATTAGTCGTAATTAAAACAACTCGTTGCATCTATGGAACGATTGACAAGAGTCCGAATCATCAGTCCAACTGTAACATAAAGCATATAGTAGTAAGATAAAGTAGGCTTCTGGCACACTTGACATCTCTGGCACAGAGTTGACGCCTCTAGCACAAGTACATCTCTGGCACAAGTAGGTGATGTACCTGTGCTAGAAATGTACCTGTGCTAGAGGCGTCAACTCTGTGCCAGAGATGTCAAGTGTGCCAGAAGCCTACTTTATCTTACTACTCATATTAAATTGAACTCGACGTGAAAAGTTTTCGATACAAGTTTTCTTCCTGTGGACTGATACATATTCGAAACTTTAGCTAAAGAAAATAAGAAAACAATAGTCATATTAATAATTGTTCATTTTTTCTAACCCTTCCACTAATTAGACTTACGAATGTAAATTTCGCAGTCAGAATCATGTATGCTAATATTCATCTATGATTCGATAGATAGTTATTTAAGAGATACCCGCAGCATATTGTTTTACTTTCGTTATTAATAATTAATTATTGATTGTCTTTGAAAAGGTTAAAAGACAAATTAATTGTATACTGTTAGTTTAATAATTAGTTATGGGAAAACAACCATTCTTGTCCCTGACTTTCATAATGAGAAACGATTGACAGTTACATTTGTTCATGATAATTAAAAAACTGAGTGAAATTTAAGTGCAACTTTGAAACATTATGAAAAATTTCCATCTGTTGTTTTCACAATAGCGAAATCGCTCAAATTGACTGAATTACTGTCACAATTTACAGATCGCGTTGACATTCGTGTTGGTTAATTGACAGGTCATCCGATTAATGCCAAACAATCAAACGATAACAATGATGATCATTTTTCCGTTGGAAAGGTGTCGATCACGATTCCAAGTAATGCGTGTTAATAACAATCGATCGCTGTAAGTATTTAAGGCGGAAAAAAATTCTCAAACTAAATCAGAAAACAAATTAAATTGTTCAACTAACTACAATTTACTCTTATTAAACAATCAAAATGAAATCCATCTTCTTCATTGCTTGTGCTTCACTTGTAATTGCTTCTGCAATCGGTGTAACAATTAAAGGAGACTCTTGTCCAACTCCTACAGTTCCTAAGGGAATCAATTACTGGTCCTTCAGCTATGTAAGTTAATATTTGAATGATTATAATTTGGGATTGATTTCTAAACTGAATTAACAATCTTTAGTTCACCAAAATCACTGGTTGGTATGAAATTGGTCGAACCGATAAGACTGTTCCAAACACCATTCGAAACACCATTGAAATCAATCATCTCTACCCCGGAAAAGTTTACATCTTGAACAAGGGTACAGTTAAAGAACCGTAAGTATCTAATTAATCCTAATAAAAATGAAAATTAATAATCAAACGTGTAACCAATGCTAGTGAAAGCGTCGTACTTTGGGATAATCAAGTCGATTTGACTGAAGGTAATTTCTCTGGTGGATCTTATTATGATATAATTGAAGATGAAGAGCCCGTTTCATTCAACATCAATCAAGGTAATTAGACATTAATTATTTGAACTAATGAAAGTAATCAAGCCATTATAATTAAATAGACGGTAAACAAGCCACTTTCTGGATGCCCTACTACTCCGAGGACTGGACCGCTGTCTTGGCTTCTTGCTCATCAAATGGTGATGGTACTCTTGATGGTTAGTTGAACGATTTAATTGTTTTTACTGTAGAGAAATTAACTAATCATTTGTTTTTGTTTTTGTTTCTTCATCAATCGACAGTCAAAGCTTGGTATGTGTCTCGAGCACAATCGAAGAAGATCTCAAGTGAAGTCCAAGAAATCGCCAAATCATTGACTGGTAAAAGTTTCGTAGAAACTTGTCAACAAGCTTTATGTTAATCATTCAACTATTTTAAATCAAAATGTATTGTTTAATTAACGCGAGTAATAAACTTTAATCGTATTCAGCATTGATAAATTAGTGCTTTCTCATTTATCAAAGAGTTGATAGTTTTATCATAAGTAGATTTGTAATGTTTTCTAGAACTACATGTATGAAAATACTAGTAATTAAGATATTTAGATCTATATGCCAGCCATGAGAAAACGATTCAGTTAATAATTTCATGATAAACGTTCAAATATGTTCCAAGTAATTAACTTATAAGAGTGTTCGTCACGATAACTCGAGAACCAAAGGTTATAGAGTTATAGAGGTTTTATATATGGATTATCTCTTTAAACTGTCAATCACAAAATTAGGTAAAGTAAATTCAAATGAATTGCTTCAATTCCACTCAATCAAATCGAAACAGAATGAATTGGAATCGGATAGATTTCACTATCCAGGAAAGAGATGTGATTTGTTAAAATAAACAAGAAAAGTGTGTAATTTAGCTTCTTGTAGAAAGAGATTGGAACCTAAACTGAAACCCAATAGATGGAGTAATTCTGGTGAATATGGAATATCTGACTTGATGATTGCAGTTTGTTTTTTAATTGCCATAAAATCTGATGAAATATTTTCATCATTTTTTTAATTAGTCAAGTTGATTAAAGCCCAATGGATAATCCCTTTAAAGTGCCTACGACTTTTTTTGCTTGGACTAGTTATTCAAATCTTCCAGTATTGTTTCAAGTTATCAAAGATGTTGAATCTTATCGTGATAAATTGCTTACGGAAAGATAATTAAGTAAAGTCTCTTTGGATGAGCTTAGTTCAAAGGATCGAATCGTTTCCCAGAGGAAGATTGATGTTTCCAAAAGAAAAGGTTGAAATTGTTAATGAGGCTCTGAATGGACCACAAAAATATATCGATGAAGCTTCGCATGAAGTTTGGCTGCTGATGCAATGTCCAAACTATCGGATGGCGAAAGATTATAAAAGTCTTAAATTGTCTTTCTGATCGATACCTTACTTCAGATTTATCAATATAATCCTATCTTTTATTGAGCAATTTCTAAAATCTTGTGCAACCCAATTGGATAAATTAGATTCTGGTTACAAATCACCTTACGATTTCTCATCAGTTATTTATGACCTAATGAAATCTTTGGAAATCAAGTCAAATTCTGAATCTCATATCCAAGTGAAATCATTGCTTAAACTTGTCCAAAGTGAATTAAAATTCATCAACCAAGCAAAAGAGATGAATGAAGGACAATTAATGTTAATAAAAATCTATTGTGATAAACTTAATCTCCTAAATGATGAATTATCATCAATTGACATGGAAACGGAAAATAAATCAAAGCAAACAGCTAAGAAACTACGAGATATTGTTAATGTAACTCGATTAATTGTTAAGAAACGTTTGGGTTGCTTGTCGCTCTAAAAACTCGCGATCAGTTCAACGAAAGTCACGAGATATTTGCAACAATCAATGAGAAAGGGGCTGATTCTTTCGATGATGTTATTGATGACATGGAAGCTAGTAAAAAGAATTGGATTGAAAGCAAAGTAGTAAATAGAACGGATGAAAGACTGTAGACTTGCGACTCTTAGAAGATACAATATTTACATCAAACAACTAAAGAAGTTGTCATCTGTGAAATCACAACTAGGATCAGATTGGATAATTTTAGGAATGAAAAATATCACAACGAGTTTTAATAAGGTTCGCAAATCGTTAGCAAAAATGTCAAATAGCGCTTATTATTTAACCAGATCAACGGTTGATGTTCCTGGTGGATTTATAAGAGACGATATAATTTACAAGGAATTGAACTCGAATCCATCAGTAGTTTTCAGTAGTCTACAGTAGTTTTGATCCATCTAATCAAGTATATTCACTATCTTAATACATCTCTATAAGAGGTTTGTAAAAAAGTCCTTCGGCCAGTTCATCAAATAGATAACATGTAACTACTTTTCTCAAAATTACAAATATTACATGTAAAAGTAAAACAAAAGTCTTAAAACTTATCCCCACAAGTATTAATAGTATCTTCAATAATTTACTTGAATTTTCCGCTCAACTTCAGAAAACATTCAATAGGTCTAAACTGATCTAAATTCATCAGAATACTAACTAATTAAGTAAGTAATTAACAAATGACACGTAAGAAAATTGATGTAAAGAGTTTTCTTGTGTTCTGAACCCTCGAGATTATAAATTTTACTATTAATAGATTCGCCTCGCTATTATTATCCCGAAGATCGAGTTTACTACCTGTTTTGCTTACCCAACATGCCAATATTCATCTATGAATTGATAGATAGTTTTTTAGAGGTACCATAAGGCTGATTAGTGAGGGTATAATTTAAAAAGAATGAAAAAATATTAGTAATCATAATATGTACCAAAATGTAATATTTTCCATCAGTATTCAATAATTTTCTTTGTGCAAACTTAATCAAACAAATCAATTTCCTATTAATGGTTAGATATGGAAAAACAATCATTCTTATCATGAGTTATGATTGTGAAAAACGATGAAGGTTACATTTGTCCATAATTAGAAACCAAGGAAAATTTAGGTACAATTTGGAACATATTATTATCGTCACAATTAACAAATCATGTTGAAAAATCATACAATTAGTGCTAAACAATCAAACGATAACAATGGTTATCATTTCTTGGAAAGTTGTAGATTACGATGTGAAGTAATAAATGTCGATAATAATCGATCGCTGTAAGTATTTAAGGCGGAAAAAAAGTCTCAAACTAAATCAGAAAACAAATTAAATTGTTCAACTAACTACAATTTACTTTCATTAAACAATCAAAATGAAATCCATCTTCTTCATTGCTTGTGCTTCACTTGTAATTACTTCTGCAATCGGTGTAACAATTAAAGGAGACTCTTGTCCAACTCCTACAGTTCCTAAGGGAATCAATTACTGGTCCTTCAGCTATGTAAGTAAATATTTGAATGATTATAATTTGGGATTGATTTCTAAACTAAATTAACAATCTTTAGTTCACCAAAATCACTGGTTGGTATGAAATTGGTCGAACCGATAAGACTGTTCCAAACACCATTCAAAACACCATTGAAATCGATCATCTCTACCCAGGAAAAGTTTACATCTTGAACAAGGGTACAGTTAAAGAACCGTAAGTATCTCATTAATCCTAATAAACATGAAAATTAATAATCAGACGTGTAACCAATGCTAGTGAAAGCGCCGTACTTTGGGATAAAAAGGTCAACTTAATCGAAGGTAATTTCTCTGGTGGATCTTACTATCGCGTAGTTGGAGATGATGATCCCGTCTCATTCAACATCAATCAAGGTAATTAGACACTAATTATTTGAACTAATGAAAGTAATCAAGCCATTGATTAAATAGATGGTAAACAAGCCACTTTCTGGATGCCCTACTACTCCGAGGACTGGACCGCTGTCTTGGCTTCTTGCTCATCAAATGGTGATGGTACTCTTGATGGTTAGTTGAACGATTTAATTGTTTTTACTGTGGAGAAATTAACTAATTATTTGTTTTTGTTTTTGTTTCTTCATCAATCGACAGTCAAAGCTTGGTATGTGTCTCGAGCACAATCGAAGAAGATCTCAAGTGAAGTCCAAGAAATCGCCAAATTATTGACTGGTAAAAGTTTCGTAGAAACTTGTCAACAAGCTTTATGTTAATCATTCAATTATTTTAAATCAAAATATTTTGTTTAATTAACGCGATTAATAAACATGAATCGTATTCAGCATTGATAAATAAATGTTTTCTCATTCATTGGAGTGTTTGTAATATTGGAAAATTTGTTTAATATTATCCCAAGCAGATTCATTGTGTTTTCTAGAACTTCCAGTATGAGAGAAAAATAAAGTGAGAATTAACGTAAGTATTAAATACTAGCCATGTAAAAACGGTTCAGTTACTAATTTCATGATAAAAAATACTGATAAATATCAGCTCTAAATATTATTGATGTTCCAAGTAGTTGAACCTCCATTTGATCAGAGATCTCTAAATAGAGTGTTTGATCCAACTTGTTAGTAGTTGATCAAACTTTTGTTAATATTAACATTAGAATATCAATCCGTAAATGTAAAATAAACATTAACTCTTTACATTTAACCATAAATAATTTATCATGAGATTCAGATACAGTTTCGGCAACTTGGAATTATTTCAAAGGACTTTTAAAAACTAGATCAATTTTTGGTGTTAGACTGTAGTTGTAATAATTAGATATCCAGTTACATGGATATTAATTTTTCTGATTTGGCTGTCAAATTAACACACAGAATCAGTTGAATAGTTTATGGCCAACAAGAAACCGATTGTCTAATTCACTAAAAAACTTCTTTCCATTCAATTATAATCACCATCGTACCGAATTCATTCACTTAATGTTTCACTTTTATTATTGATCTATTAATAGTTCTTGATAATAGCTTTGAAGTAGCATCATTGATAAAATATCTCAGCTGGATAACTTGTACTGAAATGGTTGCAATGTAAGTTAATTTGTTTGACGACTGGTTTTTAACCATATTGATATTATTGCAGAAAATTTATTTTTTATTAATATTTCAATTTGCAAATATGTTGATTTTTGCACAGTTAATTTTCATAATTATCAATTGTTGTTGACAGTTAAAGTGCACAGTTACCAAAATTGGTGATCTTTTTCTTGACTTCTCTCCAAGGTGTATTGTCAACAATTAACTCATTGCAAGTTTTTATTGGCTATAATTGAAATAAAAAACAATTATTAGATTATAAAGAAATAAAATTATCATTTAGATCATTTAAGTTATTAAAATTACCTGTTTTTGATCAATTGCACATTTGTCCAACGCGGCTTTCGAGTCCTTGAGACAAGTTGTTGTGGCCAAATCGAAAGTTAATCTCACATATTCTTTCATCAATATATAAGCCTCTCGAACTTTAACTGGTTTAACCAAATATTTAGACGACGAAGCTGAGTTAATTTGATCGATTACGAATTGAATATCATCTAGAACCATTGGATCAGTCACTGAAATCGGCTTGAATTCATCACCGACTTTCGCTTTCTTGCTTTGCGCTGGATGATCAATAACGAAACAATTAACTGAAATTATGAAGATTGTAATTAAAATCAATGTAGTTAGTCGTTGGTTGTACATTTCGATACTTTTCTATTTTCGTTGATTAAACAATTAATGAAGTTAATAATACTTTGAGTAATAATGAAATTAGTTGAATATAATTCTATCCTTTTATACAAAAAATCTGAATAACACCTCAAAATTTATTTGATTTCTGATTTAATAATCATACGATGTATTGGGCTATTTACATCATTGATTTCTCCGAATTATTTTTTTTCAATATATCAATCAAACAATTAGATTATTTATATTTTGTTAACTAAAAATATTGATAATCTTTTCTGTTATTGGATTGTTACATTTTATCACCATCATATAAAAAACCGTAATCACAACAATATGATTGTTAATAATTGACGAAAGCAATGATTGCTCTGTTCAAACGATATGATTTCTTTTATCTCTGCTAATTTTGATACTTATTGTTTGATTGATTACTGATGATTACAATGATTGTTAACCTTAATCTGACTTAATATGAAGTTAATCCAATTTGAAATTTTAGGGTGGCTCGCATTTATTAAGATATTAATTGAGAAAAATTACACAATTAAATGTAATTAAAGGTGAGAATACTGATGCAAAGATGTATTCAAGTATTACAATCAGGATCGGATCTGGACGTTAATTATATTTTTTGCATCTATTGATATTAGTACTAGTAGATGATCTTAAAAATCCAGTTAATTGTAACGATGACTTTTTTTCATTATGCGTGGATTGTTCATTCATGATCTACTTCTAATTTAGGTCAGTTTATCTACCAGAGTTTTGAATTGATACTTTGATGGTAGGAATTTTAAGAAATTTTGAGGCATTTGATTTACGGAGACGTTGAAGCTCGTGATCCATTTGAGGTGAAAATGGCCTTAAAAAAGCTCCAATTGATCTGAGATATCTACGAATTCGATCATTCGTGTCAAAGAATGTATTAATAGTTCTTGTTTGTTGCTGATTGTTAAATTCCTATTTGTGAGTGAGATTAGTGAATAAAGGACAATGGGCAGAAAATTATACTTTTGAGTTAAGAGTTAGGACTTTGGGTATTTTTAAAGCCAAAAATATGAAGTCTAAATATTTTTTTATGATCTGATATGTAGTTTTCGAGAAAATCAAATTCGAAGTTGAAACTTCTGGCAACTTCTTCCTAAAAACGATGTGCTTAGATCATGAAATTTTTATTTGAGCGACAACTTTTCTTGACCTTACAGAAAATTAGATTTGTTTTGGTGAAAAAAATATTCAAAGTGGCAAATCCATAGTTCCGTTGTATTTAATTGGCCTGATTAGTTCTAAGTGACGATAAACTTGTTTTTAAGACAATCATAGCATTGGTCAAAATTGTGGATACAGGACTTTTTTGATTGGATTTGATGTACAGTTTTGCTAAATGAGAGAGTGGCTTTTGATCTTCGAGGGCTACGAAACTACAACATCCAGAGATGTAAACAGGTTAAATCAACGACAGGCCGCTGGATCAAAACTTTTACCAGTACTTTTATTTCAAATTAGATTTGAATTAATAGTGAAAATCAATAAACAACTTTGATAAAATGACTAGATTGAAATAATGGAAATGATTAATCAGATGTTTTGATGCAAATGATATTTATTGAGGCCTCATTCTATTAAAATTACAATGATAAATGTAATCGGCATAATTTTACAATCAACGATCATTTAAGTGTTTATCCTTGAACAATCGAACAAAAAATTAAGTTTATCAGATTTTATTGTTGATATGCATAACCAACTATCCATCATTTATCGGTGAATTGTTCCTTCAATATGCTGAATATACAGGACTGAATTATTGGTAGATAAAAATAACATTTAGTTAAAATAATCAATGTTGTTTAATAATTTATCAATTCTCACCCAATACTTTTTGAAACCACCCGTAACTGTTTTTTGCTTGCATCTAATGGACTTGATTAAAATTGAACGCACAATTAGTCTCTAAACTTGAACAGTTTACTCGAAAATTCAGTTCATTGTGTTTTTTTACCTCTTCAAATGCTTTCGAGTTGATTTCAATGCCAGAACAAGCCTTGGTCACTTCTTCGTTTGTCCTGAACGGTAAAATATTTTCACATTTGACCAAAGCATCGTAAACATTTTCGGGTAAATTATTTTTCTGGTAAAAAGTTTAGACATCGATAAGTTAATTTTGAAAATGAATTGTGATCACTACTTACCATACAATCATCTATATCTTCCATGTATTTCTCATGAGTCCCGTTAGTTACCAATTCCATAAAAGTTTTACAAGTATTATTCAAAAGTGGGGAAACTTCATCACAATTAATGAAAAAAGATGAATCGATGATTAAAATAACGAATAAAATTGATTTAATCATGATCAGTTTGGTTGATAAACTGGTTAAGAAGATTAATTGAAATATGAATTTTATATCAAACTATTGATTCTAGACTTTGTAATAATTGATTTTAACAACTGATTAAATAGAATTTTATTTGAAATTTGATTAATTTGAACAATTCTTTTGAATTGATTATTGTGAGCTCTTATTTGAGTCAGAAGTAATTTTTTATAAACAAAATTGACAATTTATATTGAATTAATTTGATTGATCACATAATTAACATTGAATATTTTTAGTTTCCCATAATTGACATGATATTAAATGAAGACGAAAATTGTGAATATTATTTGCTTCTCTTTTAGGCCTAAGTTTCACATATTAATCAGATCTCATGGTGTATTGGAAACTCTCCTTGTAAAGTTCAATTTTAGCGAGGACGAAGTTAATATGTTGCTTCATAATACAATTGGACCAATGGGTCAGACCCTGGAACCATTTCTACAAAGTTGAATTTAGTCCAATTCATAAAATCGATAAAACGAAAATTTCATAAGACTATTACATTACCAGTGCACATATTACACTTTGATGGAGCCCCTTTCTATCTCAGTGGTTAATTGATAAAATTATCGCCGATTTAAATCGCATGTCTTTAGAAAAGAGGTGTTCTGATCTCAGACTTTCGGTGGGTCCATCGATTTGATCAAGTTTTATCGAACTTCTTGTGGTTTTTTATTGATAGATCGTTTGAAACTCTAAATGAATCGCCTTTTCTACCTGAAAAGCATTCTAATCGCGCAATATATTAATAATTGGTCTATTTCTCTTAGTTTTCATCAAGTCAAAACAAATTATATTCTCTTTTATTAATAATTTTACTTTTCATTTTTTGTGATCGCATTAATGCGTTCGATTAATCAGTGATGTCACGTTCACTGTTTAATTAATTGAGTTAATAAGGTGCGATCTCAATTTTTGATTGAGCACAGGCCAATTCTTCACCATCGGCTGATTCGTAGACGTGGAATCGCATGTCAGTGACCATCTGAGAATTGGATCAAAATTGTAATGTGATTGATTAAAAGTAATTTAGTTGATTTTCAGTTACTTACGGGTGGAAACCAGCCGAAAGTTTCCATCTCGACTTTGAAGTGGTTTGCGACATTGGCCTTCAATGGACATTCGAAGTATTCACAAGCGTCTTGCGAGAGACCAGGATATTCAATATAAGAATATCCCATTTTAACCTGAATGGAAAGAGTCGGTTTCTCAGCGGAAATAGCTAGATTTTCATGAATTGAAATGAATAATTTGTAAATCACTGATCGCAAAAGGATAACGATAATACACTTACTTGGGATGATTTGACCGGTAAAAACAACATCCGTATTGGGCCTCAGAATACAAATATCAGAGTCGCAAGGGTCCATATCGAACGATTCAATTGTACCGGAGGTAGCTAAGATGGCAATTAAATTTAATTGATTGTAGGTGATTAATTGATTGGCCAATTAATATGAATCAGTTTAATACTTACAGTCACATTTTGTATGCACGATATCTCGAGCTGAAGAAACAGCTAAGAAAAGGCAAAGGACAATAATTGATTTGATCATAGTTATTAAAGATTCGATTTGTTTAGTTATGTTATATGTTCTGGTTAGAATTGAATGAAAGTAAATAAAGTTTTTTGTCCCTTTTTATAATGAAACCAACTTATGAACCTTGATATCAATATCTTTCTTAGATTGTTGTCTTTGGATTAGGAAAATTTATTGTTTTGATTGTTCATCAACTAATTTAATTATTTTTTTAATCAGACTATTGTTTTCAAAATTGACAGTAAGATAAACGATTTACTATTATTGAATTTCCAAACTTAATGAAATAGATATCAACTAATTGTCCCCAACTTTATCAAAAAACAATTGAGTTAGTTGAACAATCAACGTCAATGAGTTCCCAGAATAAATAAAACAGAAAAGACTAAATTGATAATATTGTGTCAGAATCATTGATTTGTGACATTATAAGGACAGTGTGCAAAAATGGATCTTTAATTGAGACTGTAGATCAACAATGATAAATTTTTGCAAGTGAAATTCATATTTCCTTGGAAACTTTCTTTACCAGAATTTTATTTATCAATTTAATTAAGTAACTAGATTTTTTGACGTCTTTTCTGTGTTTTTAAAGTCTTACATCCGATATGAAACTTTAAGCGGGAAAAACAAATAATTTGTCAAAAGATATGATAAACAAATGAGAATCAAGATAAAAACTTATCTAATCGTCAAACACTATTATTGTAAACAATTAAAAATTGAGAGGAGCCAATAATTATCAATAGATTTCCAAGTAATCAGAAAACAATTAAAACTGTTCGCATTTGTTTCTCTTTCAATTTTATTATTAATATCTACTTTAAATGTCAGAATTCATATGCAAAACGAATTTCATAGGAAAGTTGATAACAATTTTAATTTTAGAGATAAAATAATCAAAAGTATCGAATAGATTTTTGTAGTGATATGATCACTAATTGAATATGTCCAAGGTAAACTTAGTGATAATATTAATGATTTGTTGAGAAAAAGGCGTTCTCGCCGTAAATGATATTAACTTGTCAAAAGACGATCAGTTTAAACGCTCATTCAATTAAAAATAGTGAAAGTATTTACTATCTATTCAACTCATTCACAATTTAACAAAAACGCTGTCGAGTTTTATTCACAAAACTTTCATCGTAACAAAGTTGAAAATGTTACTTTTATTTTACTCGTTGTTCATTTTTTCAGTCATTCACTCTGGTAATTCAGGTAAGTTCAAGTTGAAATCAATTAATTATCAGTAATTATTATCAATAGTTATTACTCCATTCAAATAATTTCCTAGCTTCCATATCAACATTAATGGACTTGCCTTTAAGTTTACCAAAGGGGAGTTATAAGATTCACGCAACATTAACAGACAAGGTACCAATGAACAATTGATTAAAGTTTAAATTGAAAATTAATCAACTAATTGATATTACAAGATACCGGAGATATTTATTCGATGCTTGAATTTATATCATCGAGATCAACAATTAATGGCGAGATTGTAGTTGATACTCCTAAAAATAAATTCAGTGTTTACCACTACACTAAGAATGAAAAAGCTTGGGACAGTTATGAGCGTCAAGTGATTATGGGTAAAATAATTGATTGAAATTCATCCACCGAAATTGTGTTTACGCACACGTCGAAAAAGTCGAAAGACTGTTCAACCTGAAATCGAAAAGAAAGATAATCGTTTGATTAATATTCTTTCTCATTTTTAGGTACCGATTGTTTATTGTACAAGTTCAAGCCTTCTGATGAGTTTAAACTTCTTACTGGTGTAACAAAACGATTGACGAGCATGTTGATAGCTATGGGACCTTCGATACTTTATCGTCTTAGGCATAATTCAATATATTGGGTAATATTAAGATTCAATCAGCAAAATTTACAATAAAATTACTGATTTGATCAAAATTTCATTAACTTGTCAGAAAGAGGCTGCGGATGAAAATGTGAGAGGTACAATGATGAAAAGTTTACGAGCAAATATCAACAATAAATTGAATATCACTTGTTATTACAAATGTAAGTTAGTTATCACTTGCTGGTCTTTTATTAATTTTCAACTTCTCCTGGCATTTTCCTTATCAAATCAGCTAACTTGGACCAAGAATCAGGCCTACAAGCACCGAGTCGAATTACGTTCAGTGGAAGTGACCCATCATCTGTATTGTTTTAACGAAAGAAAATTTAATTTTGGACATTTTCTCTCAAGGCATGGACTCGACTAAAGATTTATCCAGAACTGTTAAGGTAAGATAACTCAACAAATGGCTACTTGATAACCAACTGATTAATCCACTTAATTTCACAGCCACTTCCAGGAGTCGGCTGTTCAGCTTTCTATGGAAATAGCGTACCAACTCCAACAATGAACTCCCACCTTGTCCACCTGATACTTTCGGAAACAATTACAAGCTCAACTACCACAAAAACTGTTAGCGAGGTAAGAGATTGTTCAAATTATAATGATAGGCAATTATTTGTTGATCAAATTATAATGTTCTAATCTCTTCACCAGATATATGCCAATGATAGACTCAAATTGGTGCGTATACAGAAACCTAATAGCAAATCGGAAGCTCTTTATGACTACTCACTTGGTCTAGTTTACCAATTTCAAGAGGGCGAGTCCTGTAAAGTTTCACCGGTTAAAAGAGGATCAATAGGTCTTAGTCAAGAGACTGGTCAGTTTCACTTGACAAGATTATTTCTTCTAGATGGAAATTACAAGTATTTGGGTAAAATGTATCTTGTAAGTAGAAAGACGCCTTTGCTAGTTGATTACCTGCAGAATTAGACATGATTAAGCGCTTTTGTTTTCCAGGAAAATCGGCCTGAGTTTGCGGCGAAAGTTTGGGAATCAATTTCTTATAATTCAACTGTTAATTCTGATAAATACGATAAAGTTGTCACTACCCAATACTTCACTGAAACCGTAAGAAAACCAATTTATGGTAAAATGAGTGTTAATGGAAGTGGAGATAAATGTGTTGGCCAATGAGAGGTTAGGGTCCATGAAAGTGTATGAGTAAGGTCTGATTTGTAGCTGAACTTGGCCTAGCTTGAGTTAACCAGGAATGACCGGACTCCATTTGCAAATGACTTAATCGGGTCAAATGAAACCTAATCTATGAAATATCGATATCGATATCGTGGTTAGTCGCGATAATTTAGATTAACTTCCAACCATTAACACTCATCTTGTCAATTAGTTTTTAGAATTAATCTAAATTTTGTTGGATAATTGTTTTAGGTTGACAATTATGGTTTCGATGGGCACCTGATTGTTGCAACAATAATTAACTGTTACAACAAAGATACCTCGGTAATTAATCATAACAACATTAATTTTATAAGTTTAATAAGTTCAGCAATAATTCTATTCGACTAATTGGTTATATGATGATTATTAGAATGGAAAATATAAACTAATTCAAGCTATCAAAAGGGATTACTCCGATTTTCAAGTTGCTGAAACTGAATCTGAATTCCAAGATAAATTTTCTGTGGCTGAATGTAAAGATTTCACCAGTGAAATGACTCTTAGCATTCATCTCGAATGTAAAGGTAATATCGCATTTTTCAGGTTCTTTTCGTGAATTAATTATGCTAACTTGAAACAATCCAATCTAATCATACGAAATTCATAGAACCTGATTGTATAAAACTAGCTGAAGAGCACGTGCTCTTACTTAAAGAGCGCGTCAAAGAAGCAATATTTTGGAATTATGAAATCAGTGCATTGAGACTAAAGGAGATGGACGTTTCTTTCAGTACTTCAAGGATTGATTTAATGATTGATTTTCTTGAGGCACCAAATATATTAGGTAAATATAAAATATGATGATTTGATTCTGTTGAATATTGATCACCAATACGATTGAAATACAAATTACAGGGTGGCGAGAAAGTGTAAAATTGAATCCATGTTACATGTAATGAGGTTATCGAAAATGATAAAATTATCAATATTGTCTCTTTTTAAAGAGTTATAATTTTATCAAATTCTCATTTTCTGTTACATTAACCATTGAGAGTTTTTGACAATCTTCATTTTTAACTTCTCTAAAATCATTGTCATTGCAGATGCATTGTCACCAAAAACGTATCGAGTCAATTATGATACATTGAAAACACTATCTCGAACTAGAGCAGCAAGTGAACTAGAATGTCTAAACCAATTATCAAATGATTTTTCTGATTTCGAGTAAGTTTAATTATGAGAACTTTTAGATAGTCTTATTTCATGACTTTTTTTGTTGCACAAAGTGTTGTACTCTTTTGTCCTGGGGTTAATATTTGTGGTACCATAAAAGGAATCGAAAATGTCGAAGAAGATGCTGAAAAAGGTCATGCCTGTCAAGTGTTCGAAATACCATTGCACAATTTAAATCGAATGATGCGGGAAATTTCAAACAAAGATCTTCAGTCCCATTTACTCAGAGATACAGCTTACAAAACAATCTCGCTGACGAATGGATACCATAGTAAGTTACTATTGGCTTTAGTTTTCGTATAACTTACAATCTACCTTTTTTCAGCGTATTTCAAGTATAAGATGGTCGATGTACTAGATGTTACTCGAGATAAAACTGACCATTCAAACGATATGTTCTATCTTATTCATGCCAACGAGATATTGAAAGCCGATGATCCAAATGTTGTCGTGGTGCCGAATGTGAAGACATTTGCAGACTGTTATCGAGCTTGTAAAAATTCAGATGAATTAAACTGTCGAACTCTGTCTTATTGCTCAGGTGATAAAACAAATGAGTGCCTTGTTACGAACATGGTTCCGAGCGCAGCTCCAATTGATGAATTCGAAAATAATCCCAAATGTGGAATCTTCACTGAAAATCCTGTACTCCATTATACAGTGAATAGAAATCGACGATTTAAATCACAAAGCTCGCTCTCAGAGGAATTGTGGCTTTATCAATGTGCCTCCAAATGTGGTTCAGATAATCGCTGTCACTCTTTCCAAATTTGTGGTTCAACTTGTACTTTAAATGAAGCATATACCGATACTGCCACCGAATATAGTGATACTTGTGACATTTACATTCGTAAGTATAACGATTAAGTGCAAAAGAAAACTGAGTATAACTTGAAAATTTTGCCTTTTTTCTTTAGCTAAAGTTGCAAATGAATATTTTGCCACAGGACATAAACTTGTCACGGAAGTTTTTCACACTGAGTATAATATAAATCACGACCAATGTGCTGCATTATGTTTTAGCAGGATTGGTGGTACAGAACCTTGTCAATCGTTCAATTTCTGTCCCAAGGGTCGATCAACAAGTACTTGTTCATTATCTAAGTTTTCAGTGAAAGACTCGAAGACTAAAACTCATGAAGAAAAAAGTTGTTTAAATTACGGCCTAATCGATCCATTTAGACACGAACATTCAAGTCCAGTTATTAATGTGAAGAAAGGAACCAGTGGATCAGCAGCATTCGTAATCATCTTGTTCTTCTTAGCCACCGGTTTCTTATTCGGCATTGGAATTCCAATTGCATATTCAAAGATAAAAATATTGACCATTCGAAGTGGTCAAAGTTCAAACGATAATTATGCTTGGACACGGCAGGTGGATGAACAACCATTAAACTAAAAAAGTGTCAATCGGTGAATACTAATGAATTGATAACTAAATATTTTAACATTTGTATTACCTATTAAAAAAATTTTCTCGGGGGAATAAGAATCTATTACATTAAAGATCAAGCAAAATTTTCAAGCGAAACAAAAAGTTGCAGTTAAAACTACGAAGATTCTATGAAATATTCTGGTAGTAAAAGTAAAAGAAAAGTAAGAAAATGATTTAAGTTGAAGTTTTTCGTATCATTGCTTATAAAAGTTCATTTCTCATACGATAATAAACAATGTTGACCTTGGCGTTCAAACTAATCGGCCAGGGATCAGGTAAGACTTTTGCAACTTCATTGTTCATTGAATATGTATGTACAAGCATTTGGCTTATTATTAATATCTTCCAAGGGAAATAATTCAAATGCATTGATTATTAATTGGTTAGATGAATGCCAGAAAAGTTATCAATAGCAATGGAGTTTATTCAGCGATTATCAATGAATATTTATGGTAAAAATAATATTTAATTTACTTAATTTTTTCAATTGTAATTTTAAGAGTTACATTAATTATTGATTTAGATCAAGTTGAAACTACCAATTGCCTTTTTGGATGGAGATTCAATTAGCTTCTGGCTGTTCATCGTCTACTTGTCGAGTCCAAGTGAAACTTTGGCCATTACTTGAACTTTGAGTACTTCGATTTTTTATCTTCAAATACGCAATTGGAAGTCCAATGCCGAATAAGAAACCAGTGGCTATGAAGATCAAAATTATTCCAAATGCTGCTGATCCGCTGGTACCTTTTTTTACCATGGAAGTTGATTGTTTTTTCGTATTCGAGCTTTTAACTAGTTCGTAATTGTAACAACTCGTTGCATCTGTGGTTGCAGTCTTTGAATCTTTGACTGAGTATTTCGACAATGAACAAGTACTTGTCGATCGACCTGATGGACAGAAGTTGAACGATTGACAAGAGTCCGAATCATCAGTCCAACTGTAACATAAAGCGGCACATTGATCATAATTTAAATTGAATTCGACGTGAAAAGTTTCCGATACAAGTTTTCTTCCTGTGGCCTGATACATATTCGAAACTTTGGCTAAAGAAATAAGGAAACAATAGTCATATAATAATTGTTCATTTTTTCTAACACTTTCACTAATTAGACTTACGAATGTAAATTTCGCATTCAGAATCATATTCGGTACTCGAATCTGTATAAAATCCACCCATGGTACAAGTTGAGCCACAACTTTGGAATGAGACACAGTTTTCATCTGAACTACATTCTGCTGCACATTGATCGACAAACAATTCTAGTGGGATCGAAGATGGTGATTTGAATTGACGATTTCTGATCACTGAGTAATCGAGTAAATTGTTTTTGGTATAAACTGCGCAGTTTGAGTCACTCTTGGTCAGATCAATTGGAGCTTTTTCGGAGGTCATATTCGTCACTGCACATTCACTTGTCTTCTCTCCAGAACAATAAGAGAAAGTTCGACATTCTAATTCATCTGAGTTTTTACAATTTCGATAACAGTCGGCAAATGTCTTCACATTTGCCACAACAACAACATTTGGATCTTCAGCTTTTAATTTCTCTCCAGAATGAGAAAGGTAAAACAGATCGTTTGAATGGTCAGTTTTGTCTCGAGTTTCATCCAAAATATCAATTACTTTGTAATTGATTGAAGCTGAAGAAAAAGGATAAAATGGTTAGAAATTAAGACAAAAAGTTCGATATAAAACCTACTCCAGGATTTATCAGTCAGTGAGACAGTTTTGTAAGCTGTATCTCGAAGTAAACGGGACTGAAGATCTTTGTTTGAAATTTCTCGAATCATTCGATTTAAATTGTGTAATGGTATTTGGAACACTTGACAAACTTGACCTTTTTCAGCATCTTCTTTGACATTTTCGATTCCTTTCATGGTACCACAAGTATTACGCGTTGGACAGAAGAGAACAACACTTTTTGCAAGAACATAAAACAATAAGAAAATTAATTCAATCTAATAAAAGTTATTATTATTAAACTCACTCGAAATCAGAATAATCAGTTGATAGTCGGCTTAGACAGTCAATTTCTCCTGCAGTTTTAATAGTTCGTGACAGTGACTTCAAAGTACCATCGCTAACAAAATATGTTCTGGGGGAAAATACATCTGATACGAAAGAGATCGAATTTTTGTTCAGTGGGAAACGAGGGTTGAAAATAGCAGTTGGGCTATAATGTATTCACCTAGTAGATTTGGTGCTTCAAGAAAATCGATCCTGATATCAATCGTCGAAGTACTGAAAGTAACATCCATTTCACTTAGTCTTAATGGACTAAGGTCATATCCGTAGAGTAGTGAATCTCTCAAGCGGTCTGTCAACGTGTACACATTATCTTCAGCAAGCTTCATACAATTCGGTGCTAAAAGTTTGACCACATGAAAAGGTTAATGCTTTGATATTCGGCCTTCAATTTCAATGAACAAACATTTTCTTACTTTGACATCCTAGTTGAAAGGTAAGCGTCTTTTCACCAGAGAAATATTTACATCCAGCTAATGAAAACTTATCATGAAATTCGGATTCAATATCTGAAACGCGGAAATCCAAGTAATCTCTCTGAATAACTTCAACAAGTTGATACTTCTCTTTCTAATATTAGATATTAATAGAATTAATCTTCAACGAGTCAATCAAGAACTTAGCATTACATTACCTTGGCATCTAACTTGTAACAGTTAATTATCGTTGCAACAAGCATGTATCCACGAAAAACGCTATTATCGGTCTAAATGATTTAGAAAATAATAATTAATAAAAGCTTTTCAAAATACAGCGAAACTTTGAATTGACTAATCAATTCAAAACAAAAAAGAGGAAACACTTTGTAATAATATAAATTTTCTGTAGCATGACCTTTACCCCAAAATCTATCAAATATTGAAAAATTTAGATCCTATTTAACAGTTTTCTGACAAAAGTTTGTTTATTTGAGAGACCCGAATATTTAAATGCTAAGATACTTTGATCAGAATCATTTGTTATAAAACTTTTTTTCTTAATAATCGGGGATTCAGTTAAACCAATTCTGTCATAAATTCACTTCTTTCTTTTCTTTATTTTCTCTCGATCTCTTTTTAAAATTGACCGCTTCACGATAGGGAAATTTAACTATTTCATATTGGCAGAATTTCTCATGAATGGATCCTCAGATCATTATATTCACACCTCATGGGAATTTAGACTTAATTTTTTGATATCAAGTTATTGCATAGAATCCTCGTAGTTTTAGCTCAAGTTGTTACGAAATTTCGCTTATCTTAATCATTAATGCAGAAGATTTAAACTTACAGTTTCAGTGAAATATTGAGTAACCACAACCTTATCGTATTTGTCGTTATTAGTAATAGTATCATACTGGATTGATTCCCATGCTTTCACCACGAATCCAGGTCGATATTCCTGAGAAAAGAAACAAAAAGGAGTTTTGATTATAAACTAATCGTCAAAGATTAACTTGCATGTTTAACTTACAAGGTACATTTCACCTAAATACTTGTAATGTCCTTCCAACATAAACAATGTTATCAAACTAAATTGACCAGTGGATTGATCAATACCAGGTGATGTTTTTTCAGCTAACATGATGTTACAAGATCCGCCATCTTGAAATATATTAACTATTCCAAGTGAATAGTCATAAAGAGCTTCCGTTTCAATGCCAAGAAGTGATGTTTTCAAACGCATCAATTTGAGCTTACCATCAGCATGTATCTATTAATATAAAAGAGAGTTTAACATTATTATCGGATCGGCGATGACTTAATCCGATCTCTCTTACCTCGCTGATACTTTTAGTAGTTGTTGGACCAGTAATTGTTTCCGAAAGTATGAAATGGACAAAATAGAAATCCAACATCGGAAGAGGAAGTATCTTCATAATAAGCTGAACAACCGAGTCCTGAAGTGGCTGTGAAACAAAGGCGATTGATAAGTTCACTACTGAAGAGCTTTTGTTGAATTATCTTACGTTGACAATTTTCGATAAATCTTTAGTCGCGTCCATCTCTTGTAAGTAAATATCCAAAATTAGATTTTCTTTCGTTGAATATGCTTCAGATGGGTTACTCCCACTGAAAGCAATTCGACTCGGTGCTTGTAGACCTGATTCTTTATCCAAGTTAGCTGATTTGATATGGAAAATGTCAGGAAAAATTGAAATTTAATCAAAGATAATAAATAAATATCAAGAAGTGATAATTAACTTACATTTGTAATAATAAGTGATATTCAATTTATAGTTGATATTGGTTTTGAAACTTTTCATCATTGTGCCTCTCACATTTTTATCCGCACTCTTTTCCTGATTTGTTGATTAGATTGAAAATCGAACCAGTTAGATAGTAATTTTTGTGATTGACTTAATATTCAACGTTACCCAAATTAGTGAATTATGTCCGAGACGATAAAGTATCGATGGTCCCATGGCTACTAACAAACTCGTCAATCGCTTATTGATCCCAGGTAAGAGTTGAGAGCTCGACAATTTGTATAAATAACAATCGATACCTTATCAGAAAAAAGTCAACAATTACTTTTAATTTAATAAAAAGTGATAATTAATCTAATAATTTAGGAAACTTTACCCATAATCACTTGACGCTCATTACTGTCCTTCCCGTTTCCGTCCTTCATATTGTAATAAACATTGAATGTATTTTTAGGTGAATCAACTACAATCATTCCGTTAATTGTTGATGTCGATGAAATAAACTCTTGCATAAAGTATCTATCTCCATTGCCCTGTTAATAGTAACAATCAGCTAATTTAGTAATAGTTTCAATTTGCAGATTAAAACATTGATTAATATTTACCAAGTCTTTTAACGTTGCATGAATAATGTAATTACCCCTTGGTAGATTCAACGGTAAGTCCATCAATGAAGTAATTGACGCTGGTAAAATAATTTGATTGAAATATTAATCAACTGCTAACAATTAGCTAAGTTTAATATAAGCTTACCTGAATTACCAGAAATAATCATCAAAAAAAGACATAACAATAAAGGTAACATTTTCAAGCTGATACTTGGTGATGGTGACACTTTTTTATGCAGCAACTTGTTAACGTAGTTGAATTGTAATGAATAGGTAGTAAGTAGATAATTGTTTTAATTGTTTATCAATAAATTACCGGTTAAATTGTGATAAGATTTGTAACAATTTGATATCATTATCATTACCAGGCAAAAACAACGCCTTTCGTTTAAGCAACGTCGAAGACCAAAGGAGTGCGGCAAAGGCCATGGAATTAGTTAGACCTTAATGCCTACTTTTATATAAAGAAAATCGCCCTGAGATCATTTTGAAACCATTTTAGTCATTTCTTTTCAAAATGTCATCATTAATAATTAGAAGATTTCAGAGTAAAAATTAATTTCGAATGTACAATAATTAGGAAAACGTTGTGAGAATAATTACTTTAATTGTTGAAACTTTCAAACGACAATAATGGATTTGCTGATAATTAAACCGATAATCAAATCATTTGCTTGATAATAATTAGCAAAAGAGGATATCAAAAAGAATAGGGAATCGGCCAATCGCACAAATAAGACAATCAAATTTACTGAGTAAACATGATTTACTGAATACAAAAATTTCGTCAATTTTTACTTTTTGAGATGTTAAATTTCTGCATAGAGATGCTGTAAGTATACAGAGACTAATTTTGTTAATTAATGAGACAAAACAATCAGATAAGATCAGTTTTTGTTTCCATTTTTGGAATCAGCATAAAAAGTTGATTCAGAAACATAAGCGAAAATTTTTTGGGTGAAGGGCGGATTTAATATGCCCCTTATCAACTATAACTAATCATTACTACTATTTTTTTATTATCTAATCAACGTTACAACTGTAGAGACATCTGATGAATTTAATTCTAATCTATTCTTTTGGAGGCATTTTCAACAATTAGTTGCAAGTAAATCAATTGAATGGTTCGAGCAATACCATTGTTATGATCTGTTTAGGTTCTGATGATTTGGTGATTTTTTCACGAACTCAGCATGTGACCAGTGGAAGCAGAAATAGAAAAAGTTAATGAGAGTAAGGCGAAGAGTTGGCGTAACTGCCGATTTGCCCACCGACGTGATAAAATTAGTATTTATCACGAACAGATTACCGAAGGTAAATCCAGAGCGTTCGTTGTATGAACATATTAAAAGAAACATCTATTTCATATTACATAAGCATGTTGATAACTCATCAAAAGATAAAAGTAATGAACAAATCAATATTGGAACTTATATAAGTATATTAAACTTTAGCCTAGTGACGAAATAAATCAATAAATAGCCACTTCGCGATCATTTTCAAGCTGATGAATGAGATTCAATGGAATTTCTCTTATTGAATTTTATTTCAGTATTAAATCAAATTGAACAAGACAGTAAGTTATCAATTTGGCTTATATTAATACATGTATTTTAACTCGCAAGTAAATGACAATTGATGAGATTTTGAGATTTTATTGCGACGGGAAATCATTTGTGAAGGAAATTGGCCAGAGTAATGCTTATTGTAAGTGTCAATGTGAACATTGAAGTGATGAAATTGGTATTAATCACAAATAAATTTCCAAAGGTAAATCCAACATTTTTCCAAAGGATTCGATTTATGAAGATGTCATGCTAATTGTGTAAACAGAAAAGAGATTATCAGTAATAGAATCAATCTGATCATAAGTGAAATTTACCTCGTGTTGTAATTGTTGTGACTTTGGTGAGAAAGAGATATTGTATAAGTCTTCTAATCCATAAATCGCAATTTGATTGATCGAAACCAGTCGAGCTGTGAGGTAGGCGATTAATATGAAATCAGCAACCATAAAAAGAATCCAAATGAAATTGAAATTCTTTGGATGACCAAAAGTATCAACGACATTTACAATTCCAAATACTCCAGCGTGAATATATAATATGGTTATGAAATATCGAAACTTTCGATTGATTGTGAAGCTAATACGGCGTAACTATAACCTAATCGAATCTTTCTCAATTTTTCTAACATGATTGCCGGGGTTTCATGACAGGAGAAGTTTTTAATATTCTTATTTATCGAGTCAAAAATAGCTTCTAAACAAATACAAGAATCAATGACTATGTTTAAAAAGAATGAATTTCCAATATCGAAGCAAACATGAAGAGAAAATTTTACAATCGATGGCAAACTTAAAAGTTTACTATCAAAATGTTTTGGAGAAAATATAGAGAATATGGAAAGAAAGTATCGTTATTAGATAAATGTATTTAATTCGACGTTTTCGCTTTATGATCAGAACAGAATTTGTATCGAGACTAAGATTACTAAGATAGAAAGTAATCACGAAAGCTTGACCAGTCTAAAGAGAACACAACAAATAGACGTGAAATCATTATTAGAAGCATAATTGATCTACGTGCCAACATGAACGAAAATAGTCCATTCGATTCGATGTAAAACTCGTACCAATCAGCTGATAGAAAAGTGATTGGATCGCCAATGATACCGATAGCCACGATTAGGAACCATTTAGGTAAAGATGAGAATATCCATCTCGATGGAAATATAAAACCAGCAAGAATAATTGAATTATTAATTTCACTCGGACCATTAGAACCTTCCATGTCTTTGATTACTCCACGATTAAACTGATTTAATATTACTAAATTGGAACTAATCCTTTCTCTATGATATGTACTACAGTATAAGTAATATCGATTCTCGACTACTGTGCAAGTCCGCAAATGATTGATCTCTTGTTTCTGTTTCTAATGAAAAGATTTCCTGGATTTAATTTAATCGCCAAAGAGAAGTCTCCTGTTGATTATTTTGTTCGAGCAGGTAGTCAGTGAATAGTTTCGACATAATCAATGAATGATTAGTTGATATCAAAATATATTGATTCTCATCAAGCTTTCATTGACTTACACCAATTTAAAAGGATTATTTTTAAAGTTCGTCATTTACACATTAATATAAACGATAAAATGAATGATCAACAAATTGATAACAACAGGAACAGATCGAGAGCTCTAGAAAATTTAGATGTTTGATTTTAAATCAAAGGACAACAGGCGTTTCTGCCTAAAATTTTTTATATTTTTTCTGTTCATTTTCTGGTTGAGCTCATGCATAGATTAAAAAATTTTTCGTATTTTTTAATTTGGGCTGAAACTTTTCAAAATAATAAAAAATAGGCAATGTTTTCGCAGCTCAATGAAAAACATTGTCCAAAAGTGACCTACTCTTCCGAAAATGGAATCATGACTTATCAAAATTTCAATGTTTAATCTATCGATTGATATATTTTTATAATCCTAAGTAATTTAACTTTCGAGAAATAATGAATCAAAATTTGAGTCCAACCTTTTGTCGACTAGGTTAATAGTTTGAGATAGTGATTAAAAATCGAACAACTAATTAAATCAAGAATTAAAATAAAGTTCCCTACGATAGTGTGGTCCAACCTAATCATATTTTTTATTCTTTTAAATTATACCTCACTAATCAGCCTTATGGTACCTGTAAAAACTATCTATCAATTCATAGATGAATATTGACATGTTGGGTAAGCACAACAGGTAGTAAACTCGATCTTCAGGATAATAAATAGCGAGGCGAATCTATTAATAGTAAAATTTATAATCTCGAGGGTTCAGAACCCAAGAAAACCTTATCAATTTTCTTACGTGTCATTTGTTAATTACTTACTGCATTAGTTACTTGGTCAGTATTTTGATTAATTTAGATCAGTTTAGACTGTTTTCTCCGAAGTTGGGTGGAAAATTCAAGGACATAACGCGGGGATAAGTTTTAACTTTTGTTTTAATTTTAATACAATAATGTATTAATATTTGAAATTTTGAGAAAAGTTACATGTTATCTATTTGATGAACTAGCCGGAGGACTTTTTTACAAACCTCTTATAGAGATATAATTCTAGTTTAAAGATCCAAAGTTTAAATCTCTCAATGAAATAATTTTCTCGTAAGAAATAAATCAAACAAAAAATATAACAGATGAATAAATATTTCAAATTTCAAAGAAAAACTGATAAATTAATCGATTGGTCCATAACAAATCATAATATATTCATATTCTTCAATTATTTCTCGTAATATTTCAATTTCATCTTTTTCGTCCAATTCGATCTCTTTAATTGGAATCAATTTACTTCGATTAACTATCGATATTAAATACCGTAATTGTATCTTTTCGTCTTTTATCGATTCTAAATTCTCTTCGTTTTCTTTGATCTTTTCTTTCAATTTCTCAATTTGTGAGTTAATTTCCATCTCGAAATCTTTTTTCATTCCAAGTCCAAACTCGTTAATTTGTTTGGTGAATTTTCCATCAGCGTTAAAGCTAAAAGGAGTTCGTCTATTAGGTCGAAAATTATCCAACAATTTACCAAGAGTTTCCAAAACATAGCAAAACTCATTTAGAGATTGATCAAACAAAAAACCGCTAAGGTAGTTTTCTTGACCAGTAATCGGTCGCTTAAGTTTCAATGTGCTCATTGATCTTTTCATCATTTCCATTCCACTCTTGATAATAATCATTTGTCCACGATTAGTAACTTTACGATTGAATCCATTGATCATCTCCTCGAAATTTTCTTCAATATAATCTCTAATAAGGTAGCTCTTGCCGAGACGAGCACGAACCATTATTTTTGTAGTTCCGAAATGTTTTAAGTGGCTTTTTTGGCTTGTAACGGTAAAGTCGATATTCTAATGCATCTCGATCATAAGCTATTTTGATCTTAGCCAAACATAAACGATCAGCTAAGTCAAGAGATATTGAATGCAGCTCATCAACACTGAAATCTGAAGTAGTCGCAGCTTCAATGACATCGACCATATTAATGAACTTATCACATACTTCCTCGGTTTTCTGTCCTGGAAAGCGTTCCAGGGCAATGTATTAAGATAATGAATATACTTGATTAGATGGATCAAAACTACTGTAAGGTGTTGATGTGGATTCGAGTTCAGCTCCTTGTAAATTATATCGTCTCTTATAAACCATCGGGAACATCAACCGTTGGTCCGGGTAATAGTCTAAGTTAAATAATAAGCGCTATTTGACATTTTGCTGACGATTTGCGAACCTTATTAAAACTCGTTGTGATATTTTCATTCCTAAAATTATACAATCTGATCCTAGTTGTGATTTCATAGATGACAATTTCTTTAGTTGTTTGATGTAAATATTGTATCTTCTAAGAGTCGCAAGTCTACAAATTTCATCTGTTCTATTTACTACTTTGCTTTCAATCCAGTTCTTTTTACTAGCTTCCATGTAATCGATAACATCACCGAAAGAATCAGCCCCTTTGTCGTTGATTGTTGCAAATATCTCGTGACTTTCGTCGAACTGATCGTTAGTTTTTAGAGCAACAAGCAACCCAAACGTTTCCTTAACAATTAATCGAATTCCATTAACAATATCTCGTAGCTTTGCTGTTTGCTTTGGTTTATTATCCATTTCCATGTCAACCGATGATAATTTATCATTCAAGAGATTAAGTTTATCACAAGAGATTTTGATTAACATTAATTGTCCTTCATTCATCTCTTTGCTTTGTTGATAAATTTTAATTCACTTTGGACAAGTTTAAGTAATGATTTCACTTGGATATGAGAATCAAAATTTGACTTGAGATCCAAAGATTTCAATAGATCATCAATAACTGATGAGAAATCGTAAGGTGATTTGTAACCAGAATCCAATTCATCCAATTGGGTTGCACAAAATTTTAGAAATCGCTCAATAAAAGACAGGATTATATTGATAAATTTAGAGTAAGGTATCGCCCAGAAAGACAATGTAAGACTTTCATAATCTTTCGTCATCCGATAGTTTGGACATTGCAGCAACAGCTGATAAAGTTGCGAAGCTTCATCGATATATTTTTGTGGTCCATTCAACACAATCAGCGCCTCATCAACAATTTCAACCTTTCTTTTGGAAACATCAATCTTCCTCTGGGAAACGATTCGATCCTCTGAACTAAGCTCATCCAAAGAGACTTTACTCAATTCACTTTCCGTAAGCAATTTATCACGATAAGATTCAACATCTTTGATAACTTGAAACAACGCAGGAAGATTTGAATAACTAGTCCAAGTAAAAAAAGTCGTAGGCACTTTAAAGGGATTATCCATTGGGCTCTAATCAACTAGACTAATTATTGGTAATTTATACAGCTGACTAATAATCAAAATAATTGAGACTTTATGTGAATTGAAAATATAAAACTGAATTGGTATAAAACACCACAATTAACTATTGTTTTCTAAGATGACAGTTTCAAGGACACAGTGAATAGACTAGTAAATATTAAGAGATTTAATTCAGTAAATAAAAAATGATGAATATATTTCATCAGATTTTATGGCAATTAAAAACGAACTGCAAATTGCACTGCAATTATTGCAGTTTGCAATCATCAAGTCAGAGCTCCATATTCACCAGAATTACTCCATCTATTGGGTTTCAATTTAGATTCCAATCTTTTTCATAGCTAAATTGCACATTTTTCTTGTTTATTTTGACCAATCACATCTCTTTCCAGGATAGGAAAATCTATCAACTTTTAATTCATTCTGTTTCGATTTGATTGTGTGTAATTCAGGTAATTCATTTGAATTTACTCATAGACGTTGAGACAGTTTGAAGAGAAAATCTATATACAGCCTTCGTCACAAGTTCGAGGACTTTCGACGCTTTTGCGAAAATCAGGCCAAACGACAAAATCGGGAGTTTTCGTTTTTTTAAATCTGAGCCTCGTTCGTTACGTTATTGTGAATTATGAAGTTGAGGATTTTTCTTCCATTTTTCTTTGTTAAAACTTGTTTTTAGATCATTTGTAAGAGTTGACCTCAAAGTTTTCATCCTTTTGCTTTTCCATATTCGATTACGCCAGTAGCTCTTAAATTTCCAGCAAGATAATTTTGTTCATTTTGAGAGATCATCAGAATTGATATACGATCATCAGTTATTGATTATCTATGATCCAAATGAATGATAATTGCTTTAATCCCGTTGTGATTGAAGCTGCGACTGATTCAGATTTCAATGTTGATGAGCATTCGATTAATTAATTTGTCAGTTTTTCTTTGCAATTTTAAATATTTATTGATTCATGATAATATTTTCTGTTTAATTTGGTTTTTTATGTGAAAATTATTTCACCAAAAAATTTAAACTTTTGGTTTTTCATATATCTCCATAAGAGGTTTGTAAATAAGGTTGTCGGCCAATTCACCAGCATTCTCCTCAAGAGTCTTCCATGGCTTGAATCCAGGTAACTTAAAGAGACTAAGAGCATCGGTGACAATTTTGTTAACGGTATCATTCAATGAACCCATCACTTCGGGACTCCAATCAGGTTCCAATGACTTCTTGACAACATTTACTAAATTTTCTTGAAGAGTAGCGGAATTATTCCAGTTGGTTAGATTGTTCTCAATGTTCTTGACAAAATCAAGTGACTCATAAACAATGTGCAGAAATGGTCCAGGTACTTTGAGATCGAAATAGAAAAAGAAAAAGAAAACAATCAATAGTTTACGAACTGGTTATAAATAAATAAATGTAATTGTACTTACCATGTTTAGCGTTGATCGATGAAACACAGAAAAGAGCAGTCAAGACAAGAAAAGCTTTCATATTGATTGAATTGAGTACTACTGAGTAATTAAGAAAAGTTTCAAAAAAAATGAATGTTCGAAGGATTTTGTTGTTCGTTTCAACTGTTTACTTTTTGAGCTGTTAAATTTCTGCATAGAGATGCTGTAAGTATACAGAGACTAATTTTGTTAATTAATGAGACTAAACAATCAGATAAGATCAGTTTTTGTTTCCATTTTTGGAATCAGCATAAAAAGTTGATTCAGAAACATAAGCGAAAATTTTTTGGGTGAAGGGCGGATTTAATATGCCCCTTATCAACTATAACTAATCATTACTACTATTTTTTGATTATCTAATCAACGTTACAACTGTAGAGACATCTGATGAATTTAATTCTAATCTATTCTTTTGGAGGCATTTTCAACAATTAGTTGCAAGTAAATCAATTGAATGGTTCGAGCAATACCATTGTTATGATCTGTTTAGGTTCTGATGATTTGGTGATTTTTTCATGAACTCAGCATGTGACCAGTGGAAGCAGAAATAGAAAAAGTTAATGAGAGTAAGGCGAAGAGTTGGCGTAACTGCCGATTTGCCTACCGACGTGATAAAATTAGTATTTATCACGAACAGATTACCGAAGGTAAATCCAGAGCGTTCGTTGTATGAACATATTGAAAGAAACACCTATTTCATATTACATGAGCATGTCGATAACTCATCAAAAGATACAAGTAATGAACAAATCAATATTGAAACTTTTATATTAAACTTTAGCCTAGCGACGAAATAAATCAATAAATAGTCACTTCGCACAATTCATATATTAATATATCGTTACATAATCATTTTCAAGCTGATGAATGAGATTCAATGCAATTTCTCATATTGAATTTTATTTCAGTATTAAATCAAATTGAACAAGACAGTAAGTTATCAATTTGGTTCATACATGTATTTTAACTCACAAGTAAATGACAATTGATGAGATTTTGAGATTTTGTGGTGATTGGGAATCATTTCTGAAGGAAATTGGCCAGAGTGATACTTATTGTAAGTGTCAATGTGAACATTGAAGTGATGAAATTGGTGTTAATTACGAATAGATTTCCAAAGGTAAATCCAACATTTTTCCAAAGGATTCGATTTATGAAGATGTCATGCTAATTGTGTAAACAGAAAAGAGATTATCAGTAATAGAATCAATCTGATTATAAGTGAAATTTACCTCGTGTTGTAGTTGTTGTGACTTTGGTGAGAAAGAGATATTGTATAAGTCTTCTAATCCATAAATCGCAATTTGATTGATCGAAACCAGTCGAGCTGTGAGGTAGGCGATTAATATGAAATCAGCAATCATAAAAAGAATCCAAATGAAATTGAAATTCTTTGGATGACCAAAAGTATCAACGACATTTACAATTCCAAATACTCCAGCGTGAATATATAATATGGTTATGAAATATCGGGCGAACTTTTCGATTGATTGTGAAGCAAATACTGCGTAACTATAACCTAATCGAATCTTTCTCAATTTTTCTAACATGGTTGCCGGGGTTTCATGACAGGAGAAGTTTTTAATATTCTTATTTATCGAGTCAAAAATAGCTTCTAAACAAATACAAGAATCAATGACTATGTTTAAAAAGAATGAATTTCCAATATCGAAGCAAACATGAAGAGAAAATTTTACAATCGAAGGCAAACTTAAAAGTTTACTATCAAAATGTTTTGGAGAAAATATAGAGAGAATGTGGAAAGAAAGTATCAATGTTATTAGATAAATGTATTTAATTCGACGTTTTCGCTTTATGATCAGAACAGAATTTGTATCGAGACTAAGATTACTCAGATAGCGAAAGTAATCACGAAAGCTTGACCAGTCTAAAGAGAACACAACAAATAGACGTGAAATCATTATTAGAAGCATAATTGATCTACGTGCCAACATGAACGAAAATAGTCCATTCGATTCGATGTAAAACTGTACCAATCAGCTGATAGAAAAGTGATTGGATCAAGCCAATGATACCGATAGCCACGATTAGGAACCATTTAGGTAAAGATGAGAATATCCATCTCGATGGAAATATAAAACCAGCAAGAATAATTGAATTATTAATTTCACTCGGACCATTAGAACCTTCCATGTCTTTGATTACTCCACGATTAAACTGATTTAATATTACTAAATTGGAACTAATCCTTTCTCTATGATATGTACTACAGTATAAGTAATATCGATTCTCGACTACTGTGCAAGTCCGCAAATGATTGATCTCTTGTTTCTGTTTCTAATGAAAAGATTTCCTGGATTTAATTTAATCGCCACAGAGAAGTCTCCTGTTGATTATTTTGTTCGAGCAGGTAGTCAGTGAGTAGTTTCGACATAATCAATGAATGATTAGTTGATATCAAAATATATTGATTCTCATCGTATAGATTCTGATTATTATTTTTTCGCTAATGTTTTTCTGCAATTGGCCCAAGGTATTAATACTAAAAATAGAAAAAATTAATGAGAGCGAGGGTCAACGTAAGTGCCAATGAGAACAACGAGACGATAAAATTAGTATTTATCACGAACAGATTTCCGAAAGTGAATCCAACATTTTTCCAGAGCATTCGTTCCATGAACATATTATTCTGAAGAAAAGAATATTTGAAAAATGGTTGGTATAGTTTAAGAATTATTCTGGGTGAAGCTCAATAGGCAATAATTATGGACAATAAGGGTCAACCGGGCAGTTCAAATAATCAACCAAATTATTTAATTGTTCGAATGTTTGAGTTTCTCAGGCTCTCCGGGCCTTACTTTCTCGATTTTGATTCTTTTAATGAAGACTTAACACAAACTAATTTAAACAAAAATATTTAATTAACTTCGGTAGATAAAGTTTGCAATTGATCATGCAGCTCCATCCAGAGTAATCCTTAAACATACCCTTAAGTTGACTTTTCTTATTTTATTGAAGGAATTATTAATAAACAAACCTGATACTGAAATCGACGACTTGTTGCTCCTAGTGAGATTTCGTATAAATCCTCTAATCCATGATTTGAGAGTTGATTAAGTGAAACAAATCTATTCGTAAAGTAAACAAGGTAAATAACATCAGCTACTGTGTAGATAATCCAAGTAGGATCTACGATTTTCGTATTGCCAAAAGCACGAACATTATTAAGAACACCAAATACCCCCATTTGAATGTATAATAAGGTTATATAATATCGCCCGAACTTTTCGCTTGATTGAGTTGCTCGGATCAGATGACTATAGTTTAATCGAATTTTTTTCATTTGTTGTAGCAGTATTTCTAGGGCCTCATTTCGAGGAAAATCTTTAATCCTAACATTTATCGAGGAAAAAGCCACTTCCAAACATATACAAGAATCAACAATTAAATTGAGTAAGAAAAAGTTACCAATTGTTGCAATGACATTGAAACTATTAACTAGAAAACATTGACCTTTAAAAAAGAGCTTTTTGTGACATAATCGAAAAGGTAGACAAGCGTATGAAAGAAACAGTATGACCAGAACAATTTTCTTAATTCGACGAGCTCGTCTTATCTTTTCAACAGAACATGAGTTGGAATCAATATCATAGACACAAAGTCGTTGAATATAATCACAAAAATACGACCAATTCATAGAACAAGCGATAATCATTCGGAGTCCCAAAATCGTAAGATTGAAAGCAGCGCAAACTATTCGAAAAATTGAAAGTTTATCCTCTTTCATTGCGAAACTGTCATTATAAATATCCAATGACACTGAGTTTATAAACACTAGACCGGAAAAAATTCCCGTTGTGGATCTCACAAACCATTTAGGTGAATCTGAACTAATAATTATCTGAGGATGGAAAATAACATCTTTTACAACAATTGAATTGTAGTTTATTTGATCATTAATCATTTTCAACAAAGTTAAAACGGTAAAGAGACTTGAAAAATGAGTAAGGTAAACTCGGCACTTAAGAAACATCTATTTCATATTACATGAGCATGTCGATAGCTCATCAATAGATAAGAGTAATGAACAAATCAATATTGGAACTTTTATATTAAACTTTAGCCTAGCGACGAAATAAATCAATAAATAGTCACTTCGCACAATTCATATATTAATATATCGTTGCATAATCGTTTTCAAGCTGATGAATGAGATTCAATGCAATTTCTCATATTGAATTTTATTTCAGTGTTAAATCAAATTGAACAAGACGTAAGTTATCAATTTGGTTTATACATGTATTTTAACTCGCAAGTAAATGACAATTGATGAGATTTTGAGATTTTATTGTGACGGTAAATCATTTTTGAAAGAAATTGGCCATAGTGATGTTACGTAATGTCTCAGTTCGTTCCAAAGTGAACATTGAAGTGATGAAATTGATGTTGATTACAAATAAAGTTCCAAAGGCAAATCCAACATTTTTAATTTTCCAACATTCTGGATGAGTTTCCAATTTGTTACTCACTAATTCAATTCGAACATCAACTTCAACTATCCACTACCAATGAATTCAGTACTTCGATTTATTATTATTTCAATTTTATTGAGCAAATTTTCTAATCAGTTATTCAAAGCTTTTTGGTTCTCTATTGTTACAATTTAAGATAATTCTAATGATGCCTAATCACTACAGATAGAGATACCCCAAATGCATTGATTTGGAAGACAACTGTCTGTAGGTGTATTCCTGGCTAAATGCCGAAGAGATGGAAATAACAAAGGTAAAGCTTAAAGAGAAACTCAATTTAATTCCTCACTTTATCTCTGAATAGATATTGTTTCTGCTATCTCTTGGTGGAAGTTTTTTTAGCAATCTCCTTCTAGTGATAACTCATCTTTCAAAAGTAAAAATACCGTTAAATTGAAACCAAATTAACTAATTGTTGTAATTAATAGAGTAATGGAGATAGATGCTTCATGCAAGAGTTTATTTCATCAACATCAACAATTAACGGTATGATTTTGTAAGGTCTAATTAATTCACGGGGATGAGGTACAGGCACCCTTACAAAAATGAACCGATTATTATCGTACTGCAAAGCCTAACAATCAGTGAGAGGGTTCAAAGTAATTTACCCTGATAGCCCTTTTGCTGAATAGCTTGACAATCAGTAAACAATAAATTAATTAAGGAAATTGTTTAATTGAAATAGTATCACTTTGTTGAGAATTGTAACATAGGAAACGGAAATTTGAGAAAGAGAGAGGATAAGCTTTAACTTGAGGTTAAAGGTGAAGTTGAGAGTAGAGAAAAGGTAAGAGATTAACTGTAGGTAAAGGTGTACAACTGATTGATTTGGAAAAGGAAATGGTTAAGGTATTTATCCAGGTAGGGAAAACATGTGATTGGTTACAAAGATTTAGAGCGGGATAAACAAATGTAATAATTAGTTAATTGTTGATGGAGAGAGAAAATAATTAAGAGGGAAAAGAGACAATCGAAGCGTTTCCCTTACAATTTTAGTTGACGCGCCTAAGAATAGATTCAATAATTATTACAATATAAAAGACCAAAACGGAATGGACAGTTACGAACGTAAAGTGATTATGGGTAAAGTTTTCAGACTAACTTATCGAAATTAAGATAAATTAACAATTTTCTAGACTCATTATGTTCATCATGATATTGAATTGGAATTTATTGTTGACTTGTCTTTCTTAAAGGTATCGATTGCTTATTATACGAATATCAGCATCATTCGAGTTCTGAACTTTTACCTGGGATTTATACGCCATTGACGAGTATTTTGATAGCTATGGGACCTTCGATACTTGATTGTCTTGGACATGATTCGCTATTTTGGGTAATACTAAGATTCAATCACGAAAAATAAACAAACGAATCAACTGACTCAATTTATAATCTCATTACTAATCAGGAAAAGAGTGATACTGGAAATGTCAGAGGTACAATAATGAAAAGTTTCAAAACCAATATCAACCGTAAATTAAATGTCACTTATTATTACAAATGTGAGTTACCACCTCTTGGAACTGTGCAATGCATTTTTATGCATTCGTTCATTTATTGATAATGAATGAAAGAAAGGATAGGAAGTAATTGATTATCACAAACATCCTTGGTTACCAGTATTTTATTATTAATAAATTGTTGATCATTGCACTCAATATGAACCACGTACAGCTAATGGAGAAGTTGTTGCAACTTCTGCATCAATATTTAGATCGAAGTATGTTTTGTTAGACATTTCTGGTTGATAATTTGGTGTATTAATTGTTGGTTTAGATGTTGAAGCTGATTCTTTATCAGCGAGATAATTAAATTGTGAATAGAAAAAGTCAACAATTGTTTTCAATCTTTTCAACGATTTATCAATCTCATCTTTTCGTGGATCATTAATATTATTATTATTGTAAGGTTGCCCATTGTTGTAATTAGTGGTTTTAATTGTGTAAAGATGGTTAATAAGTGAATGTAGTTCATCTTTTGCCAATGAGATCGATACTTGTTGCAATCGATTACAATTCACATTTGATTCCTTGTCCTCAATATCAGAAAGGTAATTTTCAATCAATGTGATGGTTTGGTTGTGTAATTTGTCAAATGTCTGAGTTTTTAATTGCTCCAATATTCCGTCAACAGTTAACTCGATATTGGTCATTCCATAAGAACCAAAATCAATTGGGTAAAATTCATCGACCATAATAAATTGTTCAACAAAAAACTTGACCTTTTCAGTTCCATCATGGTCAAAATAATCGGCTTTTTCCAGAGCGGTTAGTTGATTACTGAGTAATTGTAAGGTTTTCTCGGCTAAATCAAATATATCTCGTTTAGATTTATCCAAGTCTGTTAATGAATTTTTGATTTTCTTAATCATTTGTTGATTGTTATCCATTCGAGAATGAAGAAAAGAGATGATCAATGGTGGACTGTATTGATCGACTATTTGTCTTAGAAACTTGGCTTCTTCTAGTGGAGCTGTTGATGAGCTTTCCAGTCCTGGAAATATCAAATTGTAATCAAGTAATTTAGAATAAATCATAATTTAAAGAAAATTAAACTGAAATTACGACTTACCCATGGAAAGTAGCACAATTATCAATATTTTCATTCTTGCTGAGTTTCCAATTTGTTACTAACTAATTCAATTCGAACATCAACTTCAACTATCTACTTATACTAATGAATTTAGTTGCTAAGTTTATAATTCCAGTTTCATCGATCAAATTTTCTAATCAGTTATTCAATTAAAGCTTTTGGGTTCTCTATTGTTATAATTTTGATAATTCTAATGATAGCTAATCACTACAGATAGAGACACCCCAAATGCATTGATTTGGAAGACAATAGCCTGTGTAGGGTGTATTTCTTGATAACTGACGAAGAGCTGAAAACTCAAAGGTAAAGTTAAACGAGAAACTTGGTGGAAGTTTTTTGAGTAAGCTCATTTTAGTGACTATTCATATTTTAAGAGCAAAAATACCGTTATTCTATTAGATGAGAGTTTTCAACATTCTGAATTTAAAGAGTTTAATTCAAGAAAAACAATAAATTTCAATCCACGTGTGATTTTTTCCTGTTCATCCTCATTTTCATGGAACTTACAGAAAGAAGAACAAAAAATCTGCAAACTTTTTTCGCAAATTCTAATGAGCACATCTTACTACTAGCTGGAATCAATCTTAACAATAATACTTGATGTTTATCATATTTTATTAAGTTATCATTATGAAAGGTTGTATTCGATTAAATTTATTCTAAATTAACTTCGAAAATATAAAAGGAGTACATTATCCACATCCATTTTATATTAGTAGTTACTAACAATAAGATGCAAAAGTTTTTTTGATTTAGAAGATAATATATTTTCTCAACCCTAAAGATGGATTAATGATAATTCAATACAATCTAATCTATTAGCGTTACAATTGATGATAATCCCATCGAGTGATTTAACACCAAACAATAAAATGTGTGTAGGTTTAGTGTTTACATCCTTCTCATTTTGTTATTAATAAATTGATGATAAGCTGATCTATTATCAACTAGTTTCTGCTTGACACTTTTATGTTATAAGTCATTGAAATAAACAGAATGATAACAAATCATGATTACAGGTAAATCAACATTTTCTGGTTATGAGTTAATAATCAACTTGTTGTGAAATCAATCTTGATGATAAGAATCATCAATAGACAACAAATGCAATTGATTCCTGCCTTTTTTGAGTGATGTTAATTAGCTTCTGTTGATTAACCAATCTAAAGATTGACACTTGGGCCAGAAGACAAATTACTTTAAAATTAATATAAATAATTTAATCCATTTAAAATCTAATTGATGTTTCGATATAATTAGGAAATGGTAAGAAAATCTTGATGCTATTAACTTTTCAATGAAATAAACTTGTCAACATGAGAGTCGATTAATAACTAATTAAAGTTCATTGGCTTGATAATTAATGAAGAAAAGTTTTAATGTTAATGATTAAACCCTCAGAATGTTCATGCTAGGTGACGATCTTAATTTTGTCAATAGAATTTTCTTTCAATTTAAATGAAAGTCACGAAATGATTGAAATTGATTAATTTATGAGTAACCAAACAAGACCTTCAATTTAATGAATGTTATCATGATTAAAGTTTGATCGTCTTCATGAGTACCAACAATATAATGATTATTAGTTCAATTTGTTCTGGTTCATGTTCACCAATTATTTCGGGTTCACCTTTCATGATGTTTCTATAATCATAAAGTCCTTGATAATTTAAGTTATCAAACCTTTGTAAACGTCGTGATTAAGGTAAAGTCACTTTGAATTATATTTCGATCATACTTTTTATCTTCACAATTTGTCAGTAAAATTGAGACGAAGATTTTGTTATTTATAAAAATCATGATACAAGATAAACTCGCCAATTCATGTTACCTGAAAATTGTGTTGCAATTGAGAATTTCATCTTGAAATTTGATAGAAAATGTCTACATGAAGATGGTGATCAGTTGATTGTTGTAAATTCATTTTATTCCGGCGATTATGATGGTGTTGGCGATGATGATGAGGGCGATGGTAAAAAATTATATTTGATTAGCCGATTGATCATCTTAATCTCTCTATCTCATTCTATTTTGATGTAGATTCAACAAACGATGATATTTAAATCATTGTTGCTATTTTGTTGAAAGCTAATCTATCATTTTCCATTCATCATCTATTTGATCTTCATCATTTTTATCAGAACTTGAATATAAATAGTTTCATTGTTTGATGAGCACTAATTAACTGATTGACCAACATTTGTTTACTTTTACCTATTTTAGCCACAAGTAAGTGATCAATCGTATCGATGAGGTTAACGCTAATTTCTGTAAATTTTAAGGTTAATAATGATAATCAAAGGTATAATCAGCTTGTTAGCACGATTTAGTGATGAAAATGCTAAGATAAACTTGAATATCCTGAAGGTATGTTGATCATAATAATTCATTTACTCACTTTGGTTGATTGTTTTTTCGTGGATTAGATCAATCTCTTTTCGCAAGTTTTATACTGTCGATAATTAAAAACAAAAAAAAAGTCCATGAAGTTGTTCATTAATTAAGCAATTCAATTAACTCAATCAATTAGAAAAAGGGAAACGATTAACTTTTCAGAGTTTAATAACTTAATTGTTGTTGTAAAACAAAGATAATGAATACTAATTATCTCATTAAATCTTTTAATCTTATCGCATTGATACAGTTTTAATCTAAATCTGTGAATAACAAGGATAAGATTTTCAAGTTTTCTTTATTTCCTGAGGTTGATTAATGCATTGAAAGTTGGTCGATTGATTGAAAGATACTTTTCAGTTCTGCAATTAAATTGTAATTAAATTTCTGCGAAATTGAAATAAGAAATTGAGATTTGCCAATGTTTTAGCTTAGTTTCAGTTTAAGAACTGTTATATGACCTCTGGGAATCAGATAATTAATTTAAATTAATCAGCAAACTATTTATTGATTATCAAATAGCTCATGGCTCTCAAATCAATCCGAAATAATTGTTGCTTCAAGTAACTAACCTTTCGCTTCACCAGGCCGATAATTACAAAGGTTTTGAATCAAATCTGATTCATTTCGAGAAGTTCATTAAATTTGATTGATAATCTGAAAATTGATAATCATTGTGAGCATTTTCTCATATTTCAACATTTAATTAAATTAATTTGTAGCTACAAAACAAGACATGTTATTAATTTTATTTAGACGATAGAGTTTATCTCATTCTACTAATAAATATTATGAATATGCAAAAAAATTGAATGAATATTTTAGATTAATCATGATTAAAATGAAAAGAACTGTTTGTTTGATGAAATTCATTATTATTATAATTCTATCATTTCATGAATTGAATTTATTTCTTTTTACCTTTTAATCACAAATCAAAGTTACCTCAATGTTATTTCATCTTCATCTTTGATCCTCATCACAAGAAATAAAGTTAAATAGAAAACCTGATCTACCCCGCAAAGCCAACAGTCAACGTCTCTCAGGTCACTTCATCCTTGCGAAAGGATGGTCAATATCTAGGACAATCAAGGAAGATTCATGATGATTAACAAAATGGAAGAACAAGAGACTCAAAAATCATCTTCTTACCTTCTCACTTCTTGTTCCTTTTTCTTGCCAACAAACGAAAACTCAGGTAACTACAATTCTAGAAAGAGGATGATAACAAGCAGATAAAAGAAAGAGAGCAGTAGAAAGAGAGAGAGAGAATGAGGGAGAAAATGAAGATAATAGGGAGAAGTAAATAAGAGAAAAGGCAAAAAACTTACCTTTTAGGGCGTCTTGAAGAAGAGCCACTTGAGGAGAAGAAGAAGAAAATTCAGTGTTTTTACCTTCTCTCTATCAACATGATGTTCTATCTGTTGCTCATGAATTTTTCTTCCAACTCATTCACATGGAATACAAACAATAACATGATAGTTTTTCAACTGTTTAATTAAACGATTGATTAATTGGTCAATTGGGTAATTATTGTTCCTCCTCTTGTGTGACTTTTGTTTACCTGTTAAAGGTGATTCTTCATTGTTTGTGCTCTTTGTGTATCAACAACATGTTGCAACTTTTTTCGCCTCATTTTTTATCCAATAAAGTCAACAGAATGTGATTCAAGCAGAAACTGATCATCAGATTAATGGATTAATGGTCTTGTAGGATCGTAGTGATTAGTGGAATCAATTGGATTATTATTATTATGCTTTTCAATTACATGTTTCATTGGTTGTAAACATTCAAACATTGGTTCATCGGTTCATTTTTTGTTCATAGAGGTGATAATGTTCCCAGTTGACTAACAATTAAAATAATTAGTGAACCATTTGTTGATTGTTCAAATTAATGTTATGACTTGATGTTAATCTAATATCAAATATCATGTTGGTCATTTCAATCAAATGGTTAAACCAATTCCTTGTGCTTTTCTTAATTCTAATCAAATTAACTCATGGATTCCTTGATTTCTACATCAATCGTGATGAAGTCTCTCGTTTAATCGGTATGAATTCAGTTCTTTCATGAAATACTCTATTTTCTCATACCTCTGAATTATTCTCACCTTTTGATTTACTTTTAAACTTTGATTTTATCACTGATCCGATGGTGAGATTTACATCAGGAAAAACCGGATCTCTAATAATCTCTCAATTTAACCATTTCTTTATCTTCAACACTAATCCTCTTGATCGCAGGTCTTCAATCTGATATTTATTATGTTAAAAACGGAACCGTTAATGAATATGCTCTTGGCTTTGAGATGCCGGTCGATGCTAAGATTTGTGATCTTAATTTCACTTGGGTTAATTTAATTGGTCAAAAGGTAACAGAAAATTTAGATAATAAATACAATATCTTAATCATAATCTTATTTTATCTCATTTTCAGATGCCTTATTCAATTAATCTTCACATTGACAATGTTCATGCTCTTGGAACTACTCATATGAACATCTCAAGACAAGGTTTTGTTCCCAATGAAGAACAAGGTAATATTGATATTCTTATATATTAATAAATATATTTCTTTGGGTTTCGATTATTTTCAGATTAGTATTAGCATCTTGATTAACTTGTTACCGCTCAAGTTAATTAAAGTGCTATCAAATTATAATGAAACAATAAAAGGTATAAACTGTAATACACTTAGATGTTAGCTTGATTGATTAGTTTAATTGTTATTGCCAATGGTGATCTTGAGATAACTCATAATATTGACAGATAATTATTGATATGTTACCACAATTTCAGGTTTATTTACAGATTAATGAAATCGAGATAATCATAATTAGTAATTAACTGTAATTAATTCTCGAAGATAATGAATAATTAATATAAGTGCCATTAGCTTTGGATTTCTGATAAACTACCGAAACCAAAAGTTATCACTAGTCATCTAATGATTTATTGACTCTAATGATTAACTTAACAATTGAAAAAGTACCAGAATTTATCATCGATATGATTCTTGATTGTTCCCTATCAGCATTTCTTAATTTCGGCCATTTATCGAAACACAAATAATTGATTTTCTATTCTATTCTCTAGTTTTCAGCATCGGTTTACCATGTATTGGTAAGGAAGACGTCGAAGTCCATGTTTCCATCAATGTGAACATTTCGGTAGTTGAATCAAATGAAAAGATATTTTTATCTATTAAACGGAATCGTATCTGTGCAAAGGGATTAGCTCATACGATTTCAGAGAGTTCGTTTGAAAAAGTGACCTCACCCTCTCTCATTCAACCTTCCATTGATTCATTCACCTTGATTCTTTGCTTTGTCTTTCTATTTGTCTTCCTATTTGTCTTCCTGTTTGCCATTTGCTTATGTATTTGCAATCGACTGTGCCAATGAATTTCTGAGTCAAATTAACTTAGTTACTATTGTTTTATATTCTTATTAATTATAAGTCCACCATGAAATCAATTTGTACAGTTACTGACTACCATGGTTCCAAGAGGTGATCATGTTAATCAAATGTTATCCAAAGAGATACAAGTTTCTATCTAAAATTTAATAACGATTTTTGTAAAATAACTGCAACAATTAAACTGATTGCGAATCTATTTGTCTGATATTTGAGTTATTGATGAAACATGAGAATCTAAACTAACCTGAAATTAATTAACGATGTAATAACTAAAAAATTAGTCAGATCATTAAAGTATCAGTGATGTTTAATGACAAAAATCAAATAAAATTTAATTACGATCATCACTATTATTATTATTACCATCAAGATGATTATTATTAAATGATGAACATCCTGAGTGTGGGTAGACTAAAGTTAATTAAATGTCCAAACAAGTTTCGACAATTACAGTTATATCAGATTGTTGAATAAAAAGTTTCTAAAGAGACTTTAAAGTTTATAATTAATTAAGTTAATATTTGTTCAATGAAAAGCAGAACTAAATTTATCGTCATCAAAACCAACGAAACCTTTTGATTATCGTTACGATTACAATCAAGTCCAACAATAGAGCAAATTAATCTCATGATAATTATCATTAATTTAATTGAGAAAAGAAATCAATCTTTAATTGTATTCAATATATTACCTTAAAGTAATGAAACGGTCAAAGTCACGATTAACCAGCAATTAAGCAGCAATTGTGTTTCCTATTAATTTGCTGATTTCTTTATTCTATTATAATATCTGCTCTTTTGCAGGTTTGGCCTCTTCAATTAAACTTTAATTGCTATTCATTTAATTTAATTAATTGTAATCACTTTTACACCTTCAGAATTAAATTAAACTATTAAAATCCTGCAAATAAATAAATTTGATTAAACTTTATTTTGTTTATGTTTATTGAATCAAAATGTTTTCTAAATTGAAACAATTTAAATTATCCTAGTAAGTGAATTAATTGTTACTCTATAGTTATTAACCATCATCATCCATACAATGAAACAAAGCTAATTAATTCAAAAGAAACTAAATTAAATCAAATTGAAATTTTGTAAAGGAAACTTGTTTACCTGTATTATAATAATTATTAATAATATTTAATTAATTTTCATCAAAATTATCATGTTGAAAAACAAAACGAGGTAAATTAAATTGTAGTCAAAATATTGAATGACCTGAATGAATGACCACTAGTAGTAGTTAAAATACACAGTTGACACACTTTTTTTTTCTCTTTCTTTTCTCTTTCTCATCTCTTTCTTTTTCTCTTTCTTTTTTACACAGTTAGCACACTTGTAATTGAAACAACCTGTTTCTTTTCACTATCTTTAAAGGAAACCCCAAGGTCAACAACTTATTACTCAAAACTTGTTTCTCTTTCTTTTCTCTTTCTTTTTACTCTTCCGTGTTGAAGTATTGAGGCCTCTTATAGGTCATTAACTTTTCGAGGGAAAAATTAATTTTATTGGAAAATTGAATTGTGGGTTAATTATTAGGGTTACAAAGACGAGCATTACACCAATAGATGAGGAAAACCTGGGAACAATACCTATGTTTTAGAAATTACAAATTCGATGGATTTGACCAAAATTCATGCTCCGACTGAACTAAGTGTAAATGGTTAAAAAGATACAAATTACGTTACAGAAAGCGTCTTCCTAATGTTAAATGCAACATAACAGGATATTTCCTTATTGCCTTGGCCAATTGAGTGTAAAAGTAAACTGACGCTCGACTCATACAGCATGCCCTAATACAAAAAGCTACCCAAGCTCCTCGCTGAAACTGTCGTTGGTGTATCAATAAACATATACCAATCCTATTCATTATCCTGATTCGTAGATTATCTGTGCTAGCCTCAGCTGTTAGTAATTGCCTAATTGTAACTTGAATCTCTTCCAATGTCCGTGGGGTTACAAATGGTTCGAGAGTAAGTGAATCTGAGCCTTGATGAAGATTATTCCTCTGTTCCTGACTGAATAATTCGACTTGCTCTGGTGGTGGTCTCAATGTTCTTGTGGATGATGCGGAAGTTGAATATGATATGGTACTTGATTCCACAGACATATTTGAATCGGATGAATTGGATGGAGTTGGAGAGCTGGTTCTCGATGGAGCTTTAGGCATAATAAAACCAACATCCTCCGGATCATCATTTCCTGAGTCACTTGACTCGGATAACTCAACTACGAATTCAGGCTGAACTTTACTAAGGGGCTGTTGGGGATACAAAGACTCATACGATGGTTGAGCTTAATATGGTGGTGGAGATTCAGCTGCTGATGGTGGAATTCAGCTCTTGATGGTGGATGGATAGCATAGACAGATAGTGGAGGTGAGAACAATGGTGGTGATGACGCTATGTTATTGGTGACCTTGATGATGGACCTGGAGTTGAACTATCCAAATCTTGTGGGGTATCATTGTAATGTATAGCGGGATCAGGTGAAATTGTTGAAAATTGTCATAAGCTCAGCTGTAACTGATTCTCGGTGTGATGATTGGCGGTCAGAGGGTATCATTTATAATAGAAAGGATAGAAGCTACCAATACAGTAAGCTGCACTTGAGAAAGACTAATTTTATACATGATGATGAACTTGTTGCAATATAAGATTTTCTTCAAAGTTGAAACGTACACTAACTTGATTCCTAACCTGTTCATCTCTCAAATTGACCTGCTACACCTGACGCGATTCAGTGAAATCTTCAAGATGGTGAGCGGTAAATATGAATAGAGGCTAATTGGTCAATTCATCCTGTGTATGTCGTAGAGACTTGAGATTGGTATCAATGGATAGCTAATGGAAAGTACTATTGGTCGAACATATTCAATGTATCAGAATTGATGGTGGCTCCCCCTGAATGTCCAACATGGTTGGACATTTGTACAACTGTATGTCGTAGAGACTTGAGATTGGTATCAATGGATAGCTAATGGAAAGTACTATTGGTCGAACATATTCAATGTATCAGAATTGATGGTTCCCCTGAATGTCCAACATGGTTGGACATTTGTCAACTGTGTATGTGTAGAGACTTGAGATTGGTATCAATGGATAGCTAATGGAAAGTACTATTGGTCGAACATATTCAATGTATCAGAATTGATGGTGGCTCCCCTGAATGTCCAACATGGTTGGACATTTGTACCTTAACTGTGTATGTCGTAGAGACTTGAGATTGGTATCAATGGATAGCTAATGGAAAGTACTATTGGTCGAACATATTCAATGTATCAGAATTGATGGTGGCTCCCCTGAATGTCCAACATGGTTGGACATTTGTACCTGCTGGCTGTGTATGTCGTAGAGACTTGAGATTGGTATCAATGGATAGCTAATGGAAAGTACTATTGGTCGAACATATTCAATGTATCAGAATTGATGGTGGCTCCCCTGAATGTCCAACATGGTTGGACATTTGTACTGCTGGCTGTGTGTCGTAGAGACTTGAGATTGGTATCAATGGATAGCTAATGGAAAGTACTATTGAACATATTCAATGTATCAGAATTGATGGTGGCTCTGAATGTCCAACATGGTTGGACATTTGTACTGCTATTTCTGTATGTCGTAGAGACTTGAGATTGGTATCAATGGATAGCTAATGGAAAGTACTATTGGTCGAACATATTCAATGTATCAGAATTGATGGTGGCTCCCCCTGAATGTCCAACATGGTTGGACATTTGTACCTTTGGCATTGTAAGTCTTATGGACTTCTCACGGCCAGAGTACGATGCAGACCTTGATTCTTTTATTTTAAGCTACAGCAATTATTCAATCTAATGATCATCTTAATAATTGCTAAATTTCATGTTAAATAAATATACCTTGAATTTCCACCTGCAATTAAGAGGCCCAGATAGTTATTTTTATTGTGTAATGATAATTTGAGTACATGAATGTTAGTAAAATGTTCTTGAACCAGTTATCAAGAGAACATAATTAAGAAATCATTATTTATGAAAATAACGTGAAGCTCTACTATGAATTGTTTCAATGAAGGACACACTGAGAGGCCAAGATAATTATCTTATTTAAAATACATACTTTGTGTTCGAGTGATTGTAATTAAAAACGTTCTTGGAAGAACAATTGAGAGTCTCATGATAATTAAAAAAATCATTATCCATGAGATTACTTGAGGCCCTACTATAATTATTTTACTTAAATGCACTTTAAGAAGAATAGATAATTAATTTATTCAGTACGTTATTCTTTGTAGTCAAGTTCAAGTGCAATTAAAAGTGTTCTTGAAAAAGTAATCAAGAGGCCCACAATAATTAGAATAATCATTGTTTATGAAATTGCTTGAGGCCCTGCTATAATCAGCTTTACTGAAGGACACAAGCGAGGGAGCTAAGGCAAGACGATCGTATATAAATGGAAGAGGATTCAAGTGAATTTTCATCAGTCTTCAAATCTTTAACAACATAATAAGATTCAAGTTAAATCTTTCGTTTTCATCGTTGTTCCATCAACAGTTTATTATTCAGACTTTTCACGTCTATTTGTTATTCAACCACATCTTTAGTTCTTCTTACCAAAGTTTTCATCTCAATTCAAAGGTAATTAATGTCTGTTTCGTACTTCAGTTCTCTCAAACTAGTGCAAATCCCGATCGAGCTTCGATCAACCAAGGGCTCAAACGAACCCTTGAATCTTGCTGACTTCAACATTAGATCAAGTGATTTCCTTTCAATAGTTAAGTTACTTGATCGCGAATCAAAAGAAAAGTTTCTTAGAGCAATAATTTCTTTTGATATACAAACGTCTTCAATTAAATTCAACAACAGGAAGTTTTTTAGCTCACTTGAAGGAGTGAGAATTGACCACCAGGCCAAAATTCATCAAATTTTCTTAAACAAATTTTATTTGATTTAAGATGAAAATTATTTCGACTACCATTTCAACCAACAAGGTCTCCAAAGGTAAGGGTCCTTTAGCTCCAACCAAGGACTCCAGCTTTAAGAAACATTTGGATGGAACAAAGAAGAAAATGAAGGCAAAACCAATCGTCTGTCAATGTCAACATTTATTATTTATGTTAAAAAAAATTCATGTAAAACTTGAACATAAATTGTTGAATTGTAAACTCTGTTCATCATTTACCGATGATCAGAGTATTTTTTCTCATATTACTACAAAATTAATTATTTGTAAAGCCCATTGTAACGAATTTTCTGATGTGAAACTTTGGGCTTTAAAATGTAACCATTTAAAACTTATTATGAACAAGTGTAAACTCCATTCAGCTTATCTCAAGATGATGAGACAAAAAGCTGAAAATCGATTAATGATTTTTAATAAAATTATGCTTTAATCATATTTTTTTCTCTCTTTTATCAATTATTATAGATGACCCGAAATATTACACCCGCAATTGAAAACTGGGGTTCTAAGATGACTGGCTGTCTTAGAACCTATTCAATTATGAAACAAGAATTGAATAGAATGATGTCCTGTATAGACTTGAACGAGAGGTGGTTTGATGCTGTCAAAGATGGATTTTTCCGGTTCAAAGACGCTGACTACTTGCAGTGTTTTTGTTGTGGACTTCAAATCGCGTTCGAATTTCTGGACGAAGACGTTGTAGCTCTTCACGCTAGCTTCAGTCCTTCTTGCTTTGTACTCAAGAAAGAACCCAACTTGATGCAGGATTGAAGGCGATTTACATCGATATAGTGATGCGGTGCAGATGCAAGAGATAGATGATGAAACGTCTATATCTCTGATATCTTCTCTTGTCCGTTCAACAGATGGACAAATACTTCAAGTTTTCTCGGAGACAAAAATCCTTAATCCAGAGAAAGTTTTCCAGCTTTATCAACTAAGGATAAATCGTCACTGGTCATTCGCTGGATCCAGATTGACTCCAAGGCAGAGGGATTGGTTCGTCGAGAGTGGATTCTTTTGGACCGGTTCAAATAGAATAGTCCAGTGTGCTTTCTGTCGGTTGGCTATTGATGGTAAGCTGAGTAAACTTCAAGGGGAGGTTCATAACCATTTTTCTCCAGATTGTCCATACGCAAACAAGGATAGTTACGAGGCCGAGAGACACCTTTGTTGTGTTTGTCTTTTCAAGACAACACAAGTTTTATATTCACCATGTAATCATTTAGCTGTCTGTTGTAGCTGTGACAGCACTTTGAAACGACTTGGGCAAGAAAGTTGTCCAATATGTCGTCGAAATGTCCAATGTCGGATCAAAGTGATCAGACCTTAATTATGTATAAAACTTTTTTTATAACTAAATAAAAATTTTTCAACAATCAAACTTTGTGTTTACTAACTCAATAACTCAAATGAAGGCTACGGAAAGTTGGTATTGTTTTCGCTCATGTTGATAATGTTTTCTCTTGGGATAAAGTAATCTTATCAACATTCAAGTTGAACAAAGAAAATATATTAGATTAGCATCTAGATCAAGTTTAGCATCATAAGGAATCTGTTCAAGGAGGAGTAATTGATCCTGATTACACAGATCAAGGTTATACAATCATAGTGATTATGAGAAAAAAAAGAGGGATGGAAATAACTCAGTGCTGAAAAATTCACTCCCCTAATCATGAATGAGGTGGAAGCTCTAATTGAAACTAATAGAAGAGAAAGTGGGCTGGGCTCTTCTGGACTTTAAGAGTATAAAAGGAGTACTTTGAAGCATAATTTTCATTCAATACTTGATCATCAAACCATCAACTTGATAAAAATGACTTCAAATATTCCTGACTCTCCTGCTTCTCCTGAAACTCCTACTCAACGAGTTCTTCCATGGCGAGCACGACAGAGTACATCGTCTGCGAGCTTTGAAGACCGTTTCCAACAACTGTTTTGTGTTGAGATATCTCCAAAGCTTTGGTTGACTGTACAACGAGCCAAATCATCAAATGGACAAACGTATGTTGATATTCGTCGGAGGATGGAGCGAGTCATCAATCAAGACTCAAATACAAACAAAGCTTGGATTGTTTCTTCGATATAATGAATTTGAGTCATTGAAAGAAAAGTTGAACAACACAAATGAAGGCAATCGTGAATTTGAGCTGAATCTAAATGGTGGACGAGAGATATCATGCAATGGACAGCAGATTGGAGCAGTTGAAATTCGATTGAAGGCTGGAGCAAAGGAAACGTGTATCCGTCTCGAAAAAGATGAAATCATCAAGGTTGCTACTCATTCAATCCCTGATCAGGTTTTTGCCGCAATGCAAGAGATTATTTGGGAATGAATCTATAAACATGTAACCCAACATTTCTGAATTTTGATTATGTATCCTTACTAACATTTGAATCTATAAACTGTAACCTTATATTTACTCTAATAAATAAAAAGTGAGCTCACTCAATTTTCTCTTTTCTTTTATTTATTTCACGTCGAGACATCAATCATCGTGCATCTAAAGTTGATAGTATAAGAAGTTTACTTATGGCTAACAAGGTTCATTTTACGGTAGATTTCAAGACCTCACTCAAGCTACGAGGCGAGTTGGACTCTGATGAAAATCTTTATCATTTAATGGACAAGATATGGACTGGTTTTAGAAGACTCAAGATTCCTTTTACAATTAACCACCATGATATGGACAAGATTGTTTTGATTATCAACTATCAAGATTATTATTGTAATGAAAAAGAAATTGTTCAATTTATGACCAATATTTTCTGTTTAAAGACTGAAATGATCTATTAAAGATTTAAATCAATAATCCAATTATCAGTTTATTTCTCGTGTTATAATGATGTTGAGTATTGTTTCGATAATGTTATTAGTCTTGACTTTATTAATATTGAGAATTATACTAGTAGATTTTACAAGACTAAAGATTTGAAACTTGAAGCATGCGCACAAGCAAACATGATAATTTACAATATAAGCAACTGCTTTTGTCAGTTTAGTAATAGTCATGTTTGAGTGCAGTGAATGTGGAGTTTCATTCAAGAAATTCAAGTCTCTATTTATTCATAAAGAACAGTGTAGTTTATTGAAATGTTCAAAATGTAAGACAAGGTTTAAAGATAAAGAAATGTTCATTGAACATGTTATCAAATGTAAAACAATTGTCTCTACTCTTGGTGACGTAGCTACTTTTCGATTACATAAATCAGCTTATAGAGGTGTCCTTGAAATTTATGTTAAACTTGGTTCATGGTCATCTCTAGAGAACCTGTTTACAGCTGAAAGGCAAAACATCATTAATCTCATTAGCCATGTGATTGGAAAAATTGGATCAATTAAAACTCAAGTTTGTGTTCTTATCAAGTTTATTAAACAAAAACCAGATGGCGATACGGATTCTACTGAAATTTATAAAATTTCTCAAAGTGAACCTTTAACTCATTCTTCCCAAATTGAGAAAATGATCACTAAATGGATTGAAAACCTTGGATTGGTGGTTGATCAGTTCACTCAACGTGGAAGTGGTTGGGTACTTCAGGCAGTCAAAATGTTGGAAATCAGAGTAGGTAAGTTGAAAGAAAATAGTGGTGGTTGTTCAAGCGTTAAATTACCACTAAACTTGATCCGTAAAAGGAGCTTGGTATCACCAGTTTGTAAGTCTCATTGCTTCAAGTGGGCCGTTCTCATGGCTCTTCACCCTCAGTCAACACATAGAGAAAGAGTCTCTAAATATAAAAAATATGAGAAATGGTACAATTTCAGAGATATCGATCCAATTACGCCTTTCTCTCAGATTAATCGCTTTGAAAAGCAGAACAATGTTTCAATTAATGTCTACACAATGACAATCTGTAAGAACCCAAAGGTTGTCCCATTGCTAATCAACAAGGACAGGAAGACAAATCATGTTAATCTATTTCTTCACAATGATCATTATTTTCACATCACCAACTTTGACAAATTTATGTGGAACACCAAATCGTGGGAAAGGTTTTTCTGTTATTCTTGCCTATCTGGTTTCAGAGATAAATTCTCACTAACAAAGCATGAAATTTATTGTGGTAACAACTCAGCTCAAAGAACCATTCTTCCAGGTACAGAAAATGTCCCGAAAACGTGTGAGTTTACTCACGTGGAAAAGACAATTTCTTATCCATATGTTATTTACGCTGACTTTGAAGCCTTAGTGACCAAAAGTGAAAATGCATTAGGTGCAAGCACATTTGAATACCAAAAGCATGAAGCTTGTTCATTTGGCTGGGTTGTTGTTGATTGGACAGGTAAAATACTGTTCAATAAATTCTATCGAGGTGATAACGCGGCAGAGAATTTCATCAGAAGCCTTTACAATGTACAAGCGTCCATCAACCTTGATCTAATGAGGAGAATAAAGCCGCCAATTCTAACACCAGAAGAAAGGATAATTTATGAACTTGCTGATATTTGCCATGTTTGTTTACAACCACTTTTCCAAGACAAAGTTTTAGATCATTGTCATCTAACTGGTAAGCTCCGTGGAGCAGCTCATAATCTGTGCAATTTGAAACTTAGATTACCAAATCGAATACCAGTCATTTTTCATAACTTGAAAGGTTATGATGCTCATCTAATTATGAAAGGGATCAAGTCAAATACAGTGAAAAAGATTTCTGTAATCCCACAGAATAGTGAAAAGTATATTGCCTTTTTCATGGATGATTTCATTTTTCTAGATAGTCTCGCTTTTCTTCTATCCAGCCTTGATACATTATCAAACAATTTACCAGATGAAGATAAAACAAAATATTTATCACAAATGTTCAATAGCTCAGATTTACCTCTACTTTTATCAAAAGGGTGTTTACCTTATGAGTATATGGACTCTTGGAGTAAATTTGATGATGTCAATTTACCTTCAATTGATAAATTTTATTCACATCTATGTCGAAAAACAATAGATGAATCAACATATTCAAATTTACAAAGGATATGGAATCATTTCAATTGTCAAAACCTTGGCGATTTTCATGACATTTACTTGAAAGTTGATGTCTTACTTTTAGCGGCAATATTTGAAAACTTTAGATTCACAAGTTTGAAACAATTTGGCCTCGATCCTTGTCATTATTTCTCTACACCAGGTCTCACTTGGGACGCTGCTCTCAAAGCAACAAAAACCAAACTTGATTTATTAACAGACATTGACATGATCCTTATGATTGAGAATGGGATTCGAGGAGGAATTTCTTGTGCAATGACAAGACATGTTGTTGCCAACAATCCTCTCTCTGAGAATTATGATTGTAATAAACCCAACTCATACATTACTTTTCTGGATGTGAATAACCTTTATGGTTATGCTTTGAGTGATAATCTACCAATGAGTAACTTTGAATGGGTCCCTTCGGAATCGTTTGATCAAGTGATTGAATCAATAATGACTGGACAAGATTCAGATACAGGATACATTTGTCAAGTTGATTTAATTTATCCACAACATTTACACGATCAACATAATGATTATCCCATGGCTCCTGAGAAATTAACAGTTGATGATGAATGGTTAAGTGATTATCAAAAGAGAATCATATCTGATCTTGAAAGTGTTGGTCTTAAACGATGTAAAACTGAGAAACTAATTCCTAATCTAAGAGATAAGAAAAACTATGTGGTACACGAAAGAAACTTGAGATTTTGGTTATCAAAGGGACTAATCTTGGATAAAATTCATCGTATTCTCAAGTTCAAGCAATCCAAATGGTTGAAACCTTATATTTCAATGTGCACCCTCAATCGCCAGAGAGCTACCAATTCATTTGAAAAAGACTTTTGGAAATTGATGGTCAATTCATTATATGGAAAGAGCATTGAAGATAAGCGGAAACATTCCAAAGTTAAAGTAGTGACAAACGGTCAACAAGCAATGAAACAGATTAGAAAGCCAATGTTTGAACACTTTTACATTCTGGATAATGATTTGGCAATAATAAAATTACGTAAATTTGAGGTTAAACTGGATAAGCCAATTTACCTTGGATTCACAGTACTAGAACTATCAAAGCTTCGGATGTATGAACTACATTACGATCACTTTCAACCTCTTTATGGAGATAACCTAAATCTTGTTTACACTGACACTGACAGCTTCATTTATCATATTGAAACTGAAGATATTTATAATGATTTAAAATCAATGTCAGCAATTATGGACTTTTCGGATTACCCTGAAAATCATTTCCTCTATGATGTTTCAAACAAAAAGAAACTTGGGCTACTAAAGGACGAGATGAATGGTCAAGTTATTGATGAAGTTGTCGCCATCAAATCAAAGCTTTATGGAATTAAATATGGTTCAAAGATAAAAAAGACCGCTAAAGGAACTCAAAAGGCAACCGTTCGTGATGAGATATTGATAGAAGACTACAAGACCTGTCTCTACGATAGTGTGTTATTCAGACATGATAATTACAGATTACAATCTAAACATCATCAGATTTCAAGTATAAAAACAAATAAAATATCTTTATCTCCATTGGATGACAAGAGATATATACGCGAGGATGGTGTATCAACATATGCATTTGGACATTATAAAATTGTTTAATAAAATTGTTTAATAAAATTTATTTAATATGTAATCATTAACTTGTGTTTTACATTTAATTAACGGAAAATTTAAGTTATTGAAATGAGATTCGAGAAAAGAATACAATAATAACCACATTTGATTGATAAATCTCCTTGAATATGTTTTGATTATAAGAAAAGAATTATTTTACAGTTTCTTTCAAGAAAAGTTATAGCATCAGGTGGTGCAGTTCCGAATGAGTCAAAATATTCACCATGTCCATATTCTGATACAAACAGAGCAGTCCAATGAGAGCCTGGTTTCCAACTAGGATCTAGATTTATTACTATACCAAACGGCTTTTCAAAAAGTTCAAATGGTAATTTATCAATTGCGAAAACACCTTTGAACTCTGAGAATCTCTTGAGATGGTATCAATATCAATTGTTGATAAAGCCATCAATAATCTGTTGTTATAGCTCTATTTGAATTTATTTGAATAACACTATCATATATTCCAAATACAATCATGTAATCCCTCAGTCAGAGCTTCAGTAAATTGTATATCAATTCGAGCACTTCCCTTTTAATCATTGAGAGCTCCAGAGTCTGTTGCCAATGTACCATCATCTGTGAATCAAACACAAACAATGGGTACTTGTCAGCATAATCAGAGTACTTGATATTAATTTTAGCACTCAAACTCTTGATTCATAGCTCTGAACATGTTGTAATACTCTCTCATATAAATCTTGTTTTTGAAATCAGGTTTGAATGCTGAACTTGGAATCTTGACACCATTAACAACCAATGACATTTCCTTCATGTCTTTATGTTTAAATGAAAATGCATTGGTCGTAATGTCACCATTAAATGCCTTATCAGTTACAAATCCAATTATTACTTTTCGTGGTAACTGTCCATTGTAAACATTATCGATACTACTGGCAGCAAATCCGTTCACAAGGTGATAAGATTTAACTTCATTTCGTTGAAAGTAATACTTGGCCATTGATTTAGCTAGATTTTGTTCAATAGTCATCTGAACAGGCATGAATAACTTTACTCGCCTAATGAATAATGACATTTGTTCAAACTTTAATGAAATTGATCCGACTTTGAACATGTTAAGCCAAAAGTGCAGGTGCCAGTTTGAACCGTAAAACAATAGGTACTCCATCAATCAAAACTTTTCTTGTTGAAACATTGGTGCATGAATTGGTAGAATGAAGTCAAATGAATCTTTAATTCGATTGATTCTTTTATCATCATCATCAATCAATTGACAAGCATCAACAGGTGATTTATACTTGAAAAACAAATCTTCGATAAATGATTGATAATGAAACAAACTATTACCTGTCGTTACATTCACATTTCCGAGATAAACATCAAGTTCTTCGAATAATGATACAGCATAGTTATTCACGGGTGTAATTGTATCTGTAGCTAGTATTGGATCTTTGTACTCAATTTTGATTTTTCCATGTAAGTAAGAAGCTGATAGATCCGTATAATGTTCAGAAGAAGGTACAACAAATTCAAAAACTTTCGCTTCATCAAGGGATCCTACAGGTCGATATTCAACATCATACATTGATTCAACAACAGTTTGTGTAGGTGGTAATTTGAATAAATCAAGCTCAGCAATAGTGGCTGGTGATGATTCATTGTGAATAAATTCCATTATTTCTTGTTGAAAATGTCACGAGATGTTCTCTTTGATTTTCTCTTTGTCTTGTTGACTGGTCTCTTTTTACCTGTTGTTTTCTTTTTAATTGTTTTCCTTTTATATAACCTTTTTCTTCCTTTACCTTTTTGGATACTCTCAACCTTCTGTTGAAGTTTCGTTAGACCCTTTGATGCTAGATTAGTTACCCCAGTCTTGAGTGCTTGTTGAATTTTTGGGTCTTGAGCGACTTTTTTACCAAGTTGTACTCCCTTATCTAAAGCTTCCTGTCCAAGATATTTAATTAGTGGCATAGCAAGTCTTGATATAAAACTACCGAATCCGTACCCTCGTTGGTAACGTGGTGCTCTAACAACTCTAATATCACCAAATCCAGAACCAGTTTGACTTGAGTAATAATGACTAAAGTCACTATCTTTAATAAGCTTTTCGATGCATATCGATGATAGTTTAGACGATGTTGGTCTTTATACAACTTTTTTACGAAAGTCTAAACTTAGAAACATTCTTCCTTTACCCTCAAAGGCTACCTGATCTCCACTATCATGTGTTGCCAATACACTTATGCTTTCAATATGGTTTTTTCGAATAGGGTAATATATCCTTTGATTAAAAGTACAATACCCAATGTCCTTAAAAATCCCACTTGTTAATGGGACAGCTCGAAGTACAGGAGCTTGTGTGCCACCGATCATATGATCACGTATGATATCAGTGTATAAATACATTAAAAATTTTATCGTTTGCAGCGTCCAAATTGAATTTTAGAGACGGAGGAAGCAACCTTATTTGCGGACCACCAATCATCTTCAAGTTTATCAATCCCCAAGACCTTTTTACTTTTATGTCAAATATTGGTACATAAATGCAACCGTGTAAATTATTCTCAAGAAGGTCTTTCATTTTCTGAAGATAATATTTAAAGGTCTCTGGTACTCGCCTGCGTTGTTGAAAATGAACATTTTACTTTGGGAAAGTCAAGTCCATAGTTTACTGAGATTCCCATAGAATCCACACCAAAGTAGTGTACACCGATCTGTAGTTTATCAGTTCCGATTCTCAACGGATAGTCAGCAGGTGTAGTCTCTTTTATGTACTCGTTTGGTAACTCTTTCATCGCTTCATCAAAACTTTGTTGTAAACTCTTTAAAATTTTTTCAGGAGAATCGTTCAAAAAAAATGGTACTGTTTTTGTACTCGACACATAAACCCAATCATTAGTCATAGCAAAAATTTTTTCATTTGTAAAAGAGTAAAAACGCTTAATTTTTAATCTATATTTAATCTCAGCTTCCCCAGCAAATTTAAGTGGAAAATATACTTCTGTTAAAGCTGCTTCCCAATCCCCATTCAACTCCAGAGGAGGATCAATTCGATTTTGAAAAGCTGAAATTGTGTTTTCAGGGTAAAAATTCATTGATCCATTTGAAACGAGATCAATTGTGAATGAGTCTCTATCCATCTTTATTCGTCTTGCTTTCGTCCCAGATCCAGGTATCAAACTTTTTTGGCCATCCTTCCCATCGTATCAAGTGCTTATATAATCTTTTCCTTCGATCATAAACACGATCAAGTACTTTTGCCACTCTATACTCTGAATTAGGGTCATATTTAACCTTTTGGACTTCTTCTGGATAGAAAATTGATGTAATTTTTTCATCCATCAAGTCTTTCAGCTTGTAAACAGTATGACCAGGTGTCTCTTTAACTCTTGCAACTTTGAACACCTCATCAGTCCATTGTTGACTAGCACCCTTTTCACCAGTCATTGGGTTGAGAGGAATTTTCACATGATCATCTACTTTAATTGTTCTCTGCTTTTTAGGTCTTGATTTTATTGATCTTTGAATTGTTTGAACTATTTCCTGTTGGTTGTCCTTGGTCACCAAATTTGGGCTTGTTTTAATTGTTCTATGGAATGAATTGTTGTAATTATCAACAATCTTTTGTAAATCATCAATATATCTATTTGATTTATTGTGGTACATATACCTGTATATTTTTGCTCTTAAAGTTCTTATAAATCTTTCAGCTAATGCACATTTTACCGAATTGTCTGTTGTTGTGAAATAATGAACTCCAACACTTGAACAAAAGTCTTGGAATCTTTTGTTTTTAAACTCTTTACCTTGATCAGTTTGTAACTTTTCTGGTTTTCTTCCATTGTCAAATAGTTTCCTAAAAGTACCTGTAATTGTTGATGATGATTTGTCTTTAACAGACTCAACCCAGGCAAATCTACTCAATACGTCAATTACTACCAGTAGATAGCGGTTATTATTATTATCTTTAGCCCAATATGACATATCCATCACTTGCCATTGTTCATCCAGCCTATCAACTAATACAGGTAAACGTGAAAGTTCTTTTTCTTGATCGAAAATTTGTATATGTCTCTTGACCTTGTAACCAATCTTTGACAAAATTTATGTCAATGCTCGGATCAACTCTCCTGGCAACAAATAGTCGATTAACACCACCAAAACTTCCATTGTTAATGTCATAATAAATATTCTTCAGAATTTCTTCACGCTCCCATTTTATAATTGGGAGTGTTTATTTTTCTTTTCAGTGGTCTCTTTTCAAACTCCTTAACGGCTTTATTGAACGTCTTTTATATTCATCTAAAAGTGGGTTCGATCGGTTTGTCAACAACTTCTTGAACTTCTTTTATATTGTTTTTAGTAATTGATATTCTTTTCTGGAATTAACACCATCTTTGATATTGTGTTCATTACATGTACTTGATAATCAACTTTTCACCAAAGTATGATAGAGCAGGTAACAGTAGTGCTGGTGAAAGCTCCACCTGTTTGATACACAATTTCTTTACGTTTCTTTAAAGGAACCCTGACTTTCTTGATAAGAGTCTTATCTGAGCCTAAACTTGCCAATTTTCCTTTGTTGTATTTGATTGATAGGTATATTTCCGTTTAGTGTGTTTTTACTTATATCTGAAATTGCATAGAATATACAAGACTTTGATTTTCTTAATAACTTATTTCTTTCAGTTTTTGATTTTTCATTAGCAAGTCTTTTTAATGTCGGTAGACACTTGATGACTCCTTCAACTGTCATGTTGAATAACGTTAAAACAACAATTTCTTTTATATAAATTATAGTGGATAAACATACATTGGGTCATCATTTTCATTGAAATTGTTGGCTAATAATCGAAGCTTTTCAGGTGTATCAGGTTTCAAATCAAAGAACAGATATGAATAAGGTTCGATGTAGCATCTTCGAAGATCTGTTGAAGTTTTTAATCCTTGATGGAAACATTTGACGCGCAATATTTGAAATCATTGATTTGTCTCTCGGATTTTGAAACACACTACATACTGACTATTTAAACTAATATTTCATCTCTTTACCTTTAACAAAAAAGTTTTGAGTTATAAAAATTACTGATATATTACGATGATGTGAACCACGTGTAAAAAGATTACTTATAAAACTCTGATTAGCTGCTTCAAACATTAAATCATCTATTATTATCCATTCAGGGTCAGCTCCTCCGGCTTGGTTAATCATATCCTCTTGGAGCCCTTCTACAAAAGTAACATTACTCATTGAACTAAATTCTTTTTGATATTCTCCATAAAAGTAGGTTATTTTAACTGGAGGGGGGTCACAAATTTTCTCTGCTAGGTTTATCATATTTCGCACAAAGTATGTCTTACCAGAGCCTGTAGGCCCAGATACATTGTGAATGGATGCTTCAAATGAACAGAATACATTTTGTGTTTAATTAATTTCTTTATTCATTTAATAAATAAATTCAATTGATGATGACTGATACATTGGGAGAAGATTTTCTATCTTCAGCTTTATAATTTCTGTAACGAGGGTCGGTAATAGATAACCAAGTGATGATCAAAAGTGCTGTCCAAAGTGGTAAGTTTCCGTCTTGAATACTATATTGGATAGCAGTTACCACCATTGATAATAGAACCAATATTTGTACCGAGAACCTTCTTGCCAAATCCTATATTCTTCCGCTTTGTCCATGATTAACTTTTACTAAGAAAAAATTATCCTTTATATAATTGTTCAAACAGAATGAAGTATTTTCTATATCGATAATGTCACGAATACCAGTAACAGTAACTCGTCGGTTCTTTTGAAGATGATAAAATTTTGTGTTATCGACTTTAACATGTACACCAGAAATAGTTCAGGCTCATATGAATAATAAGGAAATTTATTGAGATGATAATATTTGAAATTAAATTTAATCTCAGATGTGCGACAATATTTACTACCTTAGCTTCTTTTATATAAATTATCTGGATAAAGATCACAAAACTTGTCAATTAGCTCATATGCAGCATGATTTTTACTCCTGTAACATTGATCTTACCAGAATTGAATATTAATAAACAACCACCATCAAGCTTCAGTATTCCTCCTGAAAAACGTTTGGGATAATCAACAGATGGACAACATGCTTTCACGATTTGTCGATCCAACTTATTATTCAATTTAAATGATATTACAATATTGTTGATAACAATTTCTTCACAAAGCACCATTTAATCAACTAGTGATAAACGTAGTATTTTTCGAATACTAGTTTTACAAATTGGACACGAATCAAGATCAATTGCACAGTCCGTACAAGACACTGTATGTTCACAAGGATGGAAAATACAACCAATTTCCTTTTCTCTACAGATTTTACACTTGTATCTGCCGATATCCACTCTCGGTAGTTCTGGTTTTGGTATTTGTGGTTTAGTTTCTAAAACACAACGTAAAGGAAAATCGCAACCACATTTTACATACATAAAATAGCAGTTTTTGCTATGTATACCATGTTCAACGAATGGATCATCATCTGTCTGCCAATTGAAAAGTACACTGTCACAATGGAAGCAAACTACTTTATCTTCGTTACCTTCGTAGAAAAATCCAGCGTCTGTTAACTTTCCGATGTCTATATCCGGCCTTGGCCAATTAACAAATGATTCAAGACGAGTTATAGGGTTTCTGTACTCTGGATGACGTGGTCTTGAACCACCAATACCATTATAATTGTAATGATATCTGTATGGGTATATTCTTGCTATTTGATCATACTCGTCAAACGATTCAACCATGATTAAAAGAAAATTGAAATCGTCAGCTCTATTTATACCTGAGAAAATATGTCGGCTATAAATAGACTGTCTCGTTACAAAGTGACTCATTTGTGTATCCAAAGAAAGAAAAAGTAAGAGAAAAGTGGTTCATACTGTGTATAAAGAAAGAAAAAAAGAAAGAGAAAGAAAAGAAAGAAAACAGAAAAAGTGTGCTCAACTGTGTATTTTAACTACTACTCCACTATTACAGTTGAGTGTTTTTGGCCAAATCGTTTCATTCAAATCTTTTATTTGTTATAAACTGAAGGTGATTCCTGATGGAGAATTCATGTTATCATAGATCATCGTCAATCTGCAATATAATTGTTAATTAGCCAGCAATCAGAAGATGTTTATCCTTAATTTCATTGATGAATTTTATTCCATTTTCAGTGAACAAACAATTTTATTTGAAAGTTTATCTTGAACCATTCAGTTGATGTTCTTGTGCCTTCGTTGGTGGATGTTGATTTTGCTCTTGATAACAATTCAAATTGCGATAATCATTGGAACCTGTTTATTAGTAGCAAATTTAAGTTATCGATTGATTGATGATATAATAAACATCACAACTTATCTCATGATATGAAGGCCACGAGACAGAGACGATGATGTTATCTTTGTAGCAATTGGATATAGACTTAATTATAAAACGATAATTATTGTTACAATTAAATCTAATTGTTCCTCTAAACTAAACACCTCAATCGCCATTACTAATTTCCAACTTTACTCAATAATTAGAGTTAAAACTATAATTAAATAAGAGCAATTAATTTCTAATAATACTTGAATTTTTTAATTATTTCCAAATTTTGGCAGCTATCAACTCTTCGTACACTTAATTACAGTTAATTATTCTGCTCTTGTTTTTAATTCTCCCAATAATTAGTGATCAGTATTGGTAATAATCTCATGGAAAAAACAATCAACAGGCTGTTTTGATTCATTGTGATTTCTTTTCAATCTTAACATTAATACAATGAACAATTAACATCCGACTTCATTATCCATGAATAAAGGGTTACAAATCCATTCAATTTTGAATCTTCTATCCAATGGTTGGTGAAAAAAGTGTCGATTAAACTTGTTGTTTCAAATTTTTCATTAAAAATTGTCAATTCAATGAGTTTATAAACTGTTTCTATCTGATGAGGCATGATAAAGACTTCACAGGTTTCGTTTGAATGAACATTAAAAGTAATTGTGACCATAATCATCTCAACCAAAGACTATTCATCTGCAACCATTGAAATGATTACGTGATTTCAAGTATCACTTTTTTTCTGGCAAACCGAAACCGAAAACTTTGATTCATGATAATTGCACAATATTTTCAATTTGATAAGATAAATTGTTTACAATTGATTCACTTTTTGAATGAGTGTTGACACAATGGATACATAGAAAAATAAGATTTAACTTTCAAGCGATTTAATATCAGGATCTCTTTTAATCTTATTTCCGGTTACCGAAAATCCATCAATACACTTAACCTTTGATCGTCCGAATCATTAACTCAAATATACTAATAAATATCAAACGATCAATAGTTTCATGGGCATTTTCAGGGGGAATGAGTAATAAAACTATTTTATCAGCTACTGAACCGAGAACTTCCATCTTTCTATTAAATAACTCACCAAAGATTGAGAATTTCCTTTTTCTAATTATATATAAGCGCAAGTTAATCAAGTTCATGATTCGAATCCAATCGAGATTGTCAAGGGTTAAGGTCATCTTTCTGACCTCAGTGGATCCAAAGGCGATCTCTTCAAGTTATTATTATAACCAAAACGATATTAAAGATACAACAATGGGAAGGAAAAATTAGAATAAAACAATAAAGAGATCAATCATTCTATTAATCAAGTTTAGCTTCCTAATCAGTAACTAACATTGGGCTAATCTTAATTAGGTCAATTAGTGTATTATTTAATCAGCTAATCATTAGATTAAGTTCTGTCCACAACCAATCAATCAAATTTTGTTTCTACTTTTCTATTTCTCATTTTAATGGCGTAAACAAATTAGGGTTGATATTGGATGAAATTAATACAATTGAAGGATTGGTCAGTCTTGTTGATTAAATTGATTAAAAAATAAAGGAAGATAATCAAAGAAGGAAATTGACTTTATACTCATTCACAATTAACTAACAGTTTTTTCATCAATGAAAGTTGATCTTTTCTCTATCCATCAATTTAATCTGAACTTTAAATGAATTTGCACAAAAATGACTAAATGTTTGTTAGTAATTAGATCATGAATTTGATTATGAGTTTATCAAATAATCATTTTCATTGTTGTTGATTAGTGCTGAACAAATTACATGAATAACTGTAATCAAATATCTGATTGTGTCAGTCATTGTTTTTCAAGTTACTTGACCGAAATGGTCAAGCAAATTTAATTGCTACAAATTTTAATCTAATACTTTCTATCCGTAATCCGTAATACAATTAATAACATAATGAAACATTAATTTGATTGTAAACGAGTTAATTATATCAAATGGATTCTCATGAAATTAACCTGCAAGGTTCAACCATCATAGGAAATAAGTTTGAGTCCAATGAAAACAAAAACAAAAAAGTTTATTGAGATTAAATTAATCTGGTCAGGTGAATATGATTGAACAATTAAGCCAAAAATTGATAATATAAGTGAATGTAAATAACGAAGGATATTATTAAATAAAATTAAAGGATAACAGTTTAAGTTAATTGGATAGTTTGATCACAATTAAGGATATTAAGGATATCCTTGTGATGATCTTAATTTATTATTCTGAATTATGGTTCTCAGCTGATTCTTTAGGGTGAATCTTGTATTATAGTCGTTAATCAGCTCTCTAACATCTCTCTTATTCAATCCATCTTCATCTTCTGATTGTGGGTCACAATGAATTCCATCATCATCGTCTTCATCAAGATCTTCCTCTTCTGAGCTTGTCAAGTCTTCCATCGGAGTCCAACATTGTTGACGATTCGATGATAATGGTGGACACTTATTTACATTGTTATCGTCGCTATTGAACAGATCATCAACTATGATTATTGGCTCTTCGTTGAAGGGTAAACGACGAGGTGGTGGAAGATAAGGTTTAAGAACAACCTTAATCTCTTCTTCATCATCTTCATCTGAATAATTGGCGCTGTCACTGATCGATGAGTGATTAAGGTGTTTCAAAGAGTCCAATCGAGTGATACTTTCCTCTTTTCTATTTGAAGAGAGATTTGAACAATCACCAGAGATGAATGGAAGAGTAGGAGGAGGAGGAGGTGGAACTGAGGGAGATGATGACAACGAAATTGGTGTGGTTTCTCTTGGATAGTTTCCTAAGATCCATTGGGATCGATGATTTGCTGATGATTGTCTTTGATTATGGTTGGATGATCGTTGATAATCTGGTGAGGAAGGAGATGAACAATTAAGTAATCGGTCTGGACCAATTAATCCGTCAAGATGATAAGAATGGTGATTGGACTGAATATTGTGGTTGATTGGACCATTTAGATTCTGGTGAGCACGAGTTTTATTTGACATCATATTTGATATTCCAAGTTTAGGTGACATTTGACCTTCTTGATTGTATTTGTTTCTGTCAAACTCATAATTGTTAATCTTTGATGGATAAAGATCAAGTGCTTTCTTATTACTGATCCCGTTCGGTCCATTGTAGCCTCTCGAGTCTTGGTTTAGTCCAGCATTTGGAGTTGTCCGTTTTAAGATGAAATTGTCATCAAACACCGGCGGTAATTGGGTTGGCTTAGTATTTTTAATTAGCTGTTCGTTTGAACCAGAAATTAATCGATTATTTTTATCGTTCATTTTATCTCTTTTGAACATTTTGCTTACTCCTCGTCGACCATTTTCATTTGCATCACTTGCTCCTTGATCTTTATCGCTCATCCCATTGGGAGAATCATTGACAGATGATCTCAAAGCCAATTCTTTAGCAATGAAATCGTTTATTTCATTGAGTGAAGGTTCGTTTGATTCTGGATAAATGTGACAGTTCATTTCGTCGTAGTTGGTGTATCGATCGTCTCTTTTTCCATGATTCGAGTCGAAATTGGGTGAAGGTGATCCCTTTAATCTGGGTAACAGAACAAAATTGTCTTTATGTGTTGACGAATTATTCAATTCTGGACAATTCTTGGCACTCGAACTACGACCAATAGGAAAATATGATTTATCACTTAACCGACGGATTAAACCTAATTTAGATTTATTCGAATCAGCTGATGGCGTTGACTTTTCTTTGGCTTGTAAACTCCTTTTACTATCTCGATTATTTGAATCTGAATAAATGAACATCATGGATGAAGATGACATTTTAAGATCACCATTAGACCGAATTGGATTGTATTCATTATTATTGTTCCCATTTGGTGCATCATTTGTCATTCGATTAACTGGAACTGGTGGTGCTGGTGCTTTATACTTCGCACGCTGGATCCTCGCTGCCACTCCGTTACCTAAACCCTTTCTTAATCCTTCAATCGATCTCTCGGTGCTTTTATCGGATGTTGACTTATCTTCTTGGGCAGTTGTATCATCAATATCTCCGTCGCCCAGTAGATCAGCTTCACTTTTACACCTTCTTTCACGTAATATTGCATTTAACTCAGGATTAAGTATATCATCGGGTGGAGTTAATAATAACTCTTTGCCTGAATTATGATGACGATGGTGATCGATACCTCGAATGGTCCCTTTCTGAATAAGGTTAACCCCATTTTCAGTGGGTCGGAGGATTTGATGAAACGAATGTGATCTTGGCAGAGGAGGAAGAATAGCTTTACCGGATATCTTATTAGCTAATTTATCTTGATTAGAGTGATGTGAATGTGGAGAAAGGTGATGAGGGTGAGGGTGAAGAGAAGGTGAGTGATAATAACGGGAAAGTACATCAGGATCTGTCAAAGTGTATCGCTCATCACCTCGAACACCAAGAACAGAATGAGGTCGATTATTGTATTGTCCTGATGTGTTTTTGCCATTGTTGTTTCCCATTTTCAACAATTAACTAATTGATGGACCAGATTTTAACAATTAACACTTAACTCAGAACAGGATTTACCGTTTCATTTACGATCTTCAATAACCTGCTTTTCGTATGATGTTAAACTTGTTGAAGATTTTGGTGAGTTTTTCTCAGAAACTGTTCCGTTATCAACAATATTAATATAACACAATTTTCCAAACACAATTGGTCACATTGCCTTGTCCATTTTATGGCTTTTAATTAATTCAATTCCTTTTTGGTCAATTTGATAAACAGAGCGAGTTGAGAGTAGAGAAGATGCTTAACTTTAGAAACATAAACTTATATTTTGTAGGGAAAAAGTTGTTGAATTTTGTTGTAATTTGTCTGAAAAGACTCAATGAATTTGTGTATTTCTCATGAACACATGATGATGCTGGTTACAGAGTAGAAATAATAATTCAAACAATAAGCATAACGGAGCAAAAGTATGGAGGTCACTATTACTTGTGAAACAAGATCAACATTCATTTGGTTGAGAATCAAACGAAATGATGAAGTTTGGTGAGCGGGAGAGAGAAGGAGGAGAGGGAGGGGATGCTGGTGATGAAGAAAATGGGAGAGAAAGAAAAGAAAGAACAAACATTAGAAGGTTATCGTACTCATGACCAATACTATTAGACGAGAATTTGTCTTCTCTTTCTTTCTGGAAACTCAATGCAACTTTTTCCACCTCATGATGATCTTTAGATGGAAAAAGTAACCAGAATCAGAATTAATCTTAAGATATTGTAAAAAAAAAGGTAACAGGGTTGAGAATAAAGTAAAAGAGTAAAATGTATAAAAAAACTGTTTCTTGTGGAGAAAAGAAGGAAGATGAAGATGAAGATGAAGAAAATGATGATGATGATGATGGAAAAGTAAGAGAAAAGATTGTGTCTTAAAAACCAGTTTGTTGATGGACAGACTGGTTTCTTAATGTTCGTTATCCATTGGTGTGATTCTGATTCTTTGAAATGTTATCATTGCTTTGGTAAGAAAAGATTATAATAAAAAGATGATGAGAGAGGAGGAAGAGAGAGAGAAGGGAAAATGATGATAAAGGAGGAGATGGAAAGGATAAAATAGAAACAAAAGAGAAAATAATTATTATTATAATTCGAAATCAAAGTAATGGTCAGTAATAATTTCTAGCATGTCCATCACTTAATCAACCTCAATTTTCACTCAATTTTCAGATTAACACGCAAAACTTTTAAATCTACTGAAAATTGTATTTCGTTAATCTTTTCATGCTTCGTTTCGACTGACCTTAAGGGGCACTGGGTCAAGGTGAACTTGAATAGAGACTCAACAAAGGGGCAGTTTAGGGTATTGAAAATGTTCAATTTTCTTGCTTTTATTGATCATCATTTTGACAGGTAAATAACATATCTCACAATCAGATTAAATGAAGATGTTGTGTCTTTTTCCATGATGATGATGATGATGATGACAGATGAAAATCATGTGACTCGGTGGATAAAATAATGACCATGAGAAAGACAATAATCCGTCTTGATTTGAGACAGTGTTCAGAATATTTAAACTTGGCATTGATTCTTGGATTTGAGTCAAATAGATTCGGTTTCAATTGTTGTTGTCATTCAAGATCATATTCATTGAAGCCTGGACAATAAACCAGATCATCCTTATCCTTATCCTCATCATCAACCCAATTCAACTCATTAAGAAAAAAAAAGAAGAGCCATTTACCAGGAACAATTGAATTGAGAAAAAAAAAAAGATTCAAGAGAAACCATCAGACAGATAACAACATGATCATTTCACGAATAAACTTAAGATAATCTTATTCTTATTCTTAATCAAATATAATCTGACCCTTCCTTTGAATTACAAATAGCCACAAGATTTACCTGTAAAACTGTTCACAGTTTGATGTTTACCTGAACACAATCAACCAGCATACAAATAAACAAATAAACAAAAAAATCAAACAATAAACAGAATCAGAAAAAAAATAGAAAAATAAAAATAAAAATGAATGGATTCATTTGAGATAAAGTAAATGTTAATCATCCTTTATTACCTTTAATCATAATCATTATGATAGTAAATAATTTTAACTTTAAAATAACGGAAAAGGTGAAAATTATTTATTACAAGTCATTCATGTTTTCACTTAATAAACTTAATTATCCAAATTTTCATTATTTGGTATTTGATGTAATTATAAAGCGTCCAAACTAAAAATAAACGTTCAAACGTCCACTAAACCAACGCGATTAGAATCATGTTTCATTCACTGATTTAAAATGCTGCTCATCACCTCATAAGAAAATAACACCATGATAATCGTTTTCACTTTCGTTTCCTTGGTGTCGACAGAAACATTCATTCACTTGTTATTCATCGAGATTGTCATGAAAATACCTGAAGAAATGATCACGATAATTGATTATAAGAATAGTGTCAATTGTTATGATATTTTTTGGAAAGAAAAGTTCATCGAGCCAAGGAAACATTGAATGAATTTGATTATTCCAACATCATCATTGATATTAATAGTTTAGTTCTGATTAGTTCAAAGTGTTCTTGATTAAATTGATAGGGAAAATGTTTCATCTGTATTCACAATTGGATTGGATTAATTAAATTATTCGTTTGTACTTGAAACATATTAGTTATCATTGAAATGTGGTTAACAATTAACTCAACCATGAAGCTAATCCATTATTGTTTTATTATTATATTGATATGATTAAGAGAGAGAGAGAGAGATAATCAAGATTAGTTTGTTACTTTTTCTTAATATAATCTGAATTTTTTTTTTGATGGTTAATATGATTAGTTGACTGAACGATGATGGTGCAAATGATTATTATTATATCTTCATGACCTTTAAACAATTAGTGAATCAATCTCATGAATTGAGTTGACAGTTACAATACAAATCGAGAAAAGTGAATGAATCAATCTTAATTACGATACTAATAATACAAATGATGAATATAATTGTTATAATATTGATGATGAATTTAATTGTTAGCAGATTAGCTGAACCGTAGAGAGAGAAAATTGTCAACCCAAACCAGGGAGAAGGAAAAAGGTGTCACTCGATGATTCTGATTCTGATTCTGTGATAACGATAATGATTCTGTAGATGATCATGTAAACATCGCGGTTATGAAATCAATTGAACAGGTAAACAAATAAAAACAAAAACATTACTAAAGATCAACATGATTAGCATTTGATATTATTGAGATATTTTGAGATATAGACACAATTAAGATCAACGGATAATAATAATCAATTGAATTTCGGCAGATTATTAACATTTACAATTTTCTTTCGCTTCAGGACTAACCCAATTTATTGAGAGCAAACTGATGACGAAAACAATAATCGTAATGGTGAATATTAAGATAATAAGAGAAATCGATTGAATTTGGTCAATCAACGGTCATTGGAAACCAATTTTCTCTTATTCGATTTCTGTTGATCAAAATTATAACGAAAAATTTACATGATTATCAAAGTTTTATCGAAAAAAACTTCAATCAGTAAATCATTTCTGTTCATCTTCTCAAAGAACTGATTACCACAATTGATTTTACACGGAAGCGAAAGGACCTTAAATACGGAAACAATTGTTATTGTCAATTAATTGTGATCGTTTCTCTTTGGTTATTCAACTGTATTCATCTAATTGTCTCGTTTTATTCCCATGATAATGTAAAGGTTTTCATCGTTCATCAAATTATCTCATTATTAGATGAAATTTAAAGTACTAGTTGTATGTGTTTGCAAGATTATCATAACTGATTACAATCTTTTCTCATTAATTGTTGTCTTAACAAGTTAATAAAATCATCATTAATCAAATGGTTCGACAAAAAACTGAAAAAGTCAAAAAGATGAGAAAACTTTGAGATTTTTATATAAAATTGATGACACTTTTTATCTTCCTTAATCTTTACTAATCTTACTTAATCTTCATTCAAACTTTATCTCCAATGTCAAGGTTGACAATATCATGTTGACCTTTCTGTGTCCGTTATATTAATCCTCATCTTCAATCATCATTTGATTAACTCAATCAATCAATCAGAAAACCAACTAACGTCAATTAAATTTGTTCATCCACTTTTTCTGATTGATTAAGACTCATATTTAATAATCTTGTTACTTTTATTTTGACAAGTTATCAATTAACTTAATCATCATGATTGTTTACTGATTGTAAACAAAAATGTTCAACTTTGTTTTGGTTGCTGTTTTTCAGGCGTGATTTTTGAATATTTAATAAAATTAGCAATTGATTAAGGTTAATTGTAATTAAGATGAAGTGAAATTAATTATTCGACATGAAAATATAAATAGAGGTCAAATAGACAGATGAGATGTTGATCACTGATGAAAAGTGGGTTGCAAATGAGCCCACAACGATTACGATTATTAATAATCTAACTTCCTACAATTAAGTAAATTAGTAAACTGATTTAACTTAAAGGTGTGTTTTCTGGTAACTTGATTGAAGTTTTATGTTGATGGTTGAATCTCAAGTGATTACTTCAAATGAAACAGTTCCAGTTAAAATATTAATTAGACATCAAGTGAATCAATTTATATATAATTTAACTGGATTAATATTTAGAATGCGTTTAAAATTAAAAATAATAATTCATTTTTACTTTAACTGTTAATGAAAATTTGTACCCAATCAATATTGTGAGATAATGAGAGTAATTATCATGAAATCTGGCCACTTGATAATGGAAATCAATTGAGATAAAAAAGAGAAATTAAATTAATGAGAGTAACTGTTTGATTAACTAGTGAAACTTGATTAACACCGAAAAAGGTTCGGGCCAATTGCTATTTTGGTAATAGTTCTGACTCTTCATTGCGACCAAGTAAACATGTTATCATGTTTAATGATGTTTTCTGGTCACTTAGAAAATTGTTATAATCAAACGATCATCATGATAATTAAGATTCAGTTTTAGATTTTAGAATCAGTGAAATCAATATTAAATTAATCATCAAAGTTTCATTCTAATTCAGGTTTTCATCAATGTTTTGCTATTTTCACTATCACCTTTATGATAATAGTGTTTATTTTATTTTATTATTTTCATCATTTGATGAGCAATCAAAAGTCATGATAGTCAAATGAAGGTCACAAGGCCACCGGCGAGGTTGATAATCAATTTGATTGTCAAATAGATTAACATGAATTTCGTAAGTTTTAGTTTTTATCAGAAATTGTTGATTAAACACCTCAAGATAAATTGTATTACATTTATATTAATATAAATACTATTAAAATGAATTTCAGTTCATCAATGTTTCCATCAACTCATTAAATGATCTTTGCAATTAATATCAATTTATTTTCATTTTGTTATCAAGATTTAATTCTCTTGATTTGACACTTTTCGAAGACTCGATTCAAGTACTTATTTTTGTACATTAGTTTTGCGATGTAACGAAATCAAATCAAATCCAAACCGAAATCATGGACCAGCAATTGTTAAATTAAGGACGCAAGTACCAATCGTTATAACGAAATCTCAAAGTTGTCACTTTTAATTTGAACATTTATGCGGGAATCTAATTTTTACAGAACTTGCTCAAGATCGAATAAGAGAATTTTTATCAATTATCATGAATGAGACTCATAATAAATGGAATCGATGAAATTTACCAGCACATCGAATTGATTGATGAGTTGTAACTTCTTGAAGTGAATTATTATTGCAAATTGGATCGTTAATTGATGATTATTGCTCAATTTAAGTTACAATTATTGTGTCTCAAAAGTTGTATAATAAACTACTTGCCTTAAACTATTCTCTATGATTGATAATTACGATGATTATTTTGATTTAGTTCATGTAAGTGGCTGATTAAATTGTTACAAACAACTTCAAATGTATTAATAGTTAGTTATCATCGCTTATCCAGTGAAAACATAGATTATCCTTTGATAATATTGACAATAAGAAAATACTTTATACAAAATGATAATAATCTTCCTAAGGAATCCAAATATCTTATTGGTGAAGATCAATTTAATCAATTCAAACTTAATTTATGTAAACTCTAATGGGCCACAATCGAGTTCAATGATTAACCATGAAAGGAACACGTTGAAACACCAAGAAATTGTAATTAATTTAATGTTTGTTTTTCTGGTTCAAATGTAATCAATTTCTAAGAAAAACTTTTACCCGAAGATTGGACACTTAATTTATTGATAAAATACAATCAATTGCTGTTTAATTAAAGAGCTTGAGATTATTTATTGCAGTGTTATTTTCTCAAATAAATTATCACTTATTATAAATTATCTTGATTACTTTACATCCCATTCATTTGATTGTGTAAATCACATCAAATGACCAATCAAACTTTTCAATCACTTTAATCCTAACCTTTGCTATTGATAATCTTTTCATCTTTCTTACTTAATCATCCAACAATTTCAAATTAAAACAAATATTAACACAAGATAATAACAAGTAATATTAAGAAAGATCAAACAAGAAAATATTCATTAAAAAGTAAACTAATTAACCAATAGATGGCGAACATGTTGTTTCAGCTTCGTAATTAATTTGATGGACTATTTTGCTTTTTTAGAGTCGTAACTTGAACTTGGAAATACCCTTAATTGTAATGGAAATCTCAACATTTTGTGATTAATTAAATCGCGAAACTCTGCGGGAAAAGTTTCTGCCCAATTATTTATTCGAAACTTTTTGTTTTCTTGGTTCACTCAATTGTTGCCTCATGAATTGAATCTAAATCGTTAGATGGCAGCACAATGCGAACAGTTCACTTTCGAAAGGTTCACTTTTTCCCTGCCTGCTCGAAAGGCTATGGACTGGAATCGAGAGAATCGTGTTCACGATCTGGATTTTGGTCCAAACATCGATTTTGAAATGTTCATTCAATTCAAAATATCAAACCAGAGCTTCTGCAAATTGAAAAAAAAGTTCATTTTAACTGATCAAATGTAAAATAAAAAGTTAGCTAATTATCACAAAATAATAATTAATGAGTGAGAAAATTATAACCCAAAGATAATAAAGTTAAAATCAAAATACCGTTAGTGAAATCTTGTAAGCCCACAAGTTTCATGAGGAATTGGGTTTGTAGAGTTAACTTGAATTATGTTAACTTGTTAATTCCGATTAAGTAATTAATCTTTTTCTCCATTACCAGTTTTTCATGCGATAATTAAAGTTAAATGTTATCTCGTTAAGAGCCGTAATTTAATGAAATAGGGCAATGAGCCTCAAAACATCATCAATTGGAACGGTATTTTATCATGATGGAACCACTACAATTTCCAGAATTACTTAATTCTTTTGTTTATCTGCAATCAGATGTGGTGAAAGAGTAAAAATCTTTACAAGAAAAAAAAACAATGAAAATTGCGATAAACTGATTGTTTTTCAATGAAGCAATCAGCTAATTAATCAACCCAGATGACAAGTCTCATCAAATGTAATTAGAAAAAAAATTGAGATTAGAATTGAACTTAATAACATTGGTCACATTTCCGTTTTATGTATTGTAATTGTAGTTAATTGTTAGTAAAATAATTAAATGTTTGAATGAATCGACTTTTGAAATTGCGCAAAATTTTCAATGAGCTGATTAATCAACTTATTAATAATTTCTGATCGAGGGTGTGAACATCAAATTAATAGTTTACTTTAAATAAATCAACAGACGATTGATTAATTACGATTAAAAATACTTCCATAGTAAGTGAGATACTAATTGCATGAGGCCAAAGTAGTTTAATTATCCTTGTAAACCTTATGATATAAATCAAATCAAAGTGATTATGGTGATTGGACAAAATCTCTCGATAATTATTTTCATTTTTAAATGAAGGTTATTATTGGATAAGAGAATCGATTCTCTGTTTACCTTTAAGGCTTTTAATTGTTCCATGTGAATCGACCTTCGACTAATTAAAGTCGTTTATTCATTTCTTCAGTTTATCTCAATCTCTCTTTTCTGTCCTTTCCTGATTGCCCTTTTTGCACCTCCATTGTTACAGGTATTCCCATCACTTCATCATCTTCATCGATTTCATATCAACTGTAGGAAGAGCAAAGTAGAGTATTGGAAGTGAGCGAGGGAGAGAAGTGATGATGAAAAGGAAAAGGAAAGAGCAATAGGATGAGGATGGAAAGTATAACAACCATATTGGGGGAAGGGTCGAATACCCAATTTATTGTTAATGAAAAAGAGGAAGATGAAGATGGAGAGGAAAAGGAAAGAAGAAAGAAAAAGAGAAAGAGAAACATGAAAGTAAATAGAAAGAAAATCTCTCTCTCTCTCTCTTTCTCTCTCGAACCGGTGCTTTTGTTATCTTCATCCTTATTTGCGTCGATATTAACATTTGATTTTGTTTTAATTACTTTTAATTAGCGATTTCCTCAAATAGAAACTAATCAGTGGAGTTGTTATTCTGTTAAATAATTAAAATCTCCCCACCACCCAACCTCCCACTCCTTGTTTTCTTATCATTCGTGTTTCTTGTTATTATTTTTATCTCGAGGCAGAAAAACATGAATATCTGATTGATTCTATTTCTTTCATCGATTATTGCTAATTATTCATCTTCCATATTTCAATCAGTTGATTGTCTTTTCCATTTTCATCTTTAATTTAAAGTTTCTCCTTCAATAAAAGTGATTAAAATTCATGAGGTGAATCCAATTATCTAGTTAATTGACTTTAATTGTGTGAATTATTGGTTAAAGGTGAATAAGTGATAAAGAGACAAACCCTAAGACTAATTGTTGGATAAAAGAAAAGAAAAGAAAAATCAATGAATCAACAATTAAGGAACACGTTCCATCATCAAGAAGATCAATTTTTGCTTCTCATATTTGAACCTTTTTCTTCCTGAATCCTTATTGCCAACAATTTAATAATCATAAAAACGAGTTTCATTCAATGATTAACAATTGATCCGTTATGTGTATTGGAGGCTAATTGGTTAAACTTGATAAATAATCGGGTTTAAGTTCCTAGGTTAATGTTAAATGTTGATAACTAAAAGTTAACCAACAAGATGATTTTAAATGAAACCAGGGATGTGATGATGATGAAAAGGACTTCAAGCCCAAAGGCATCGGTTTCATCCTCATCCTCATCTTCATCATCTCCATTCTCATGCTCTCTATCATCCTCAGTCTCTTCCCCATCTTCATCTCCCTCATCAAGATCATCAATTGATAAACATGAGACTAGATCAGATAGTTGTTTAGTTCAATTGGTTAAACCATCAAATCAACTAAATAAGATAGAACAATTTTCCCGGAAATTATATGAGTTTGATTCAAAGTTAAACGGCTTCAAGCCGAGGAGTGGTCAGTTTCATTTAACTAATTCAACAACAACAACAACAACAACAACTTCAACCCGTTTCACAACAACATCAAGATCAACAACCGGTCTCAGTTTGATTCGGTCATCGTTACCAAATTATATCTCACATTTAACTGACCCTGAGCTTGAAACACATCATGAAATAGACTCCGGCAACAGGAATAAAAGTTACTATTGTGAAAAGAATGATAAAAATTATCAAGATAATAACAGTAATAAAACCGATGATTCAGATTATTGGAGAAAGCGTTTGAAAAATCAACAGGATGGAAAACACTGCGAAGGATCAACACCAGTGATCAATAAGCCTTCATTGACACTCAGTTCGATTTCAAGACGAACATTACCTCGAACTTTCAATTCTTCGTCATCTTTATCATCTTCTTCTTCATTATCATCACGGTCATCAACATCAACATCAAAATCTCTCCAATCATCACCGATTGACAGTAATCTTGGTTCATCGGACTTTAATTGTTTATCATATTCATCTCCATCATCTCCATCATCCTCACCATCAGTAATATCTGCATCTTCTGGATTCGTGAGCTCACCAACATCACCAAGAATCATGAAATCTTCAAGTCATTTAGTTTCTTCAAGATTTAAAAGTGAAACTAATAACAGTACTAATCAGGATTCCAATGGCTCATCTTTAGTTTCTCAAGATTGTGTAGATTATGTTTCGACTCCCCAAGAACCACCACGTCCTCGGATTACTCGTTTTACGAAATCAAATCGATCATCAAAGGAAATCAATCACATTTCAAATGGTTCATCTTCCAATACAATCAAACCAACAAGATCTTATTCACGTTTAAATAGTTTACCTTGTAATCAGTATAAAAGTGATTATGATAATAGTGATGGTCAACAATCAAAACAAACTTGTCGCAATTATCTAAGAGCTTTATCAATACCTAGTGGATTAAATGGCGATTCTTTAAATTGTTCTAATCGGTCTAATTCAACATCAGATTCACGTGAATCTCTAGAAACCAGTAATTGCAATCAACGAATTGTTGGTAGTCTTCTCAATTCGCCTAAATGGTCAATGATAAAGGAAAAGTTTGAAAAATGTGATGGTCAAGATGAGAATAAAGAGAAACCTGAAATTGTGACTTACTCTTCTCCTCAACTTCGACGTAAAACTTATCCAACCTCCTCTTCCAGTTTAACACCTTCATTGTCATTGAGCAATTTAACTCTATTAACGTGTAATCATTTCAACAGAGTTCGTGCAACATCATTAACACCAAAAATCTCAACAATGGTCAATAAAAAGTGTTCATTACAATCAGATAATCCTAATCGGTGCTCATCCACTTCATTAAACTCATCAAATTCATCGTCTTCTACTCTAACTGATAAACATGTTAAATGTAATCGCTTCTCATCATCTGGTCGATTAACATTAACAGAAGCAACTTCACATTCATCATCATCATCATTGTCTCCATATTCATCACCATCGTCACCCTCCTACTCTCTTGATAACCATGGTAATTATCCGATGGAAAAGAAATGTAATTCTGGTAAGATCAATATGGAACAAGGGTCTAGAATGAAAAGTAATTCTCGAATCGCTCAAATTGCTTCTAAATTTGATGCAAATGTTAATCAAAATTCATCGGCTGTCGATTCTGTTAACTGTGGCCTAATAGATGAAGAGAAACCTTGGAAAAGTAAAAGTGACCTTCGTGAATCCAATAGGATGATCTCTACCTCATCATCATCTACCTCATCCATTTCATTGTTGACTGTGCATAAAAACTCATCTGACCAATTGAAACAATCAAATGTCTCCACAATTTCAAGAGCAACTAATTACTTGGCATCGTCTTCAAATTCACTGTCCAGTTCAATCAGCGGGAGGTCAGAAAATGTTGATGAGACTCACGAAGAGAATGAAGAAAAAGTTGTATCAGTTAAGGAAACAATTCTGCGTCTTGAATGTATTAAATCACCAAAAGGAGATAATATTCACCAATCAACAAGCAAAATTAATCGATCAACGTCAGATCAACAATCAAGTAAACCAGTAATTACCTCGAGAAGGAAAACTTTGCCTGGGGTAACATTTTCCAACAATGAAACAAATACGATTAATTTTACCGATGAGAGAACACAAATTAACGATGATAATTGTACTCATCATTGTACACCAGTTAATTGTTCAACCAAAGAATCAGGTAAATCTGTTAAAGCTCCTTTACCAGCACCGAGAAACATTTCAAATAATCAAAAGAATTCAAATTCGGTTAAATTATCATCATCAACTTTTCTTTCATCATCAATTTCACATCAGCAATTACCAAAAGACTCTCGATTATCATCATCATCATCGTCAACATCATCTTCAACCTTCACTCAATCTCTTCTCGCTGAAGATATCAAAAAGACGCCAAGTTTTCTGTGGAGCAATAATCCTAATCCTAATCCGAATCATTATAATAATCGTCTAAGAGGAACCAGTTGTTCACTTTCGTCTTCCCTCACCAATGTGAAAGAATCAAGTAAGAAACAAGAAGTTTCATCTCGCCAGTTTAACCAGAGTGTAAACAACATCAACTTGAGTGGAAACAACAACAACAACATAGAGGAACCAATTTATGAGCCTGTTAGCTATTCGCCGACACCAACAATAAGCAGCAGTAATTTTGGTGTTTCTCTTGGCAAAAACAGTCAATCGACCAATACAATTTCGTCTTATCGTGATACCCGATCTGTTTTCCATGATTATGATGACAGTATTTCGGTGAACAGTGAAAACTCATCTCTCTCTTATAGTGACTCTGGTTCTTATTCATCTGGTGTTCATGAACCATCAACACTTTCATCATCATCATCATCAAACCGATCAAACAGAACCACTCCCGGCTTTTCATCCATTTTACCACCTCCTTTACCACCTCGTTGGACAGAA